>NW_027104123.1:65295-186369 GCF_902728285.1 Clytia hemisphaerica | reverse complement strand
TCAAACTTACAACAATTTTAAATACACTTAAATAAATCACTTCATTTTTATAACAATTTTAAATATACTTGAAAATGTTTTGCATTGACACCCAGATATAATTAATCCAAACCACTTAACACAAAAAATTCCAGATATTATTTTCTGTAAGGAGATAAATTCACTTCGCTACAGAAATTTCAAAGGAGTACTCCACAAAAGAATGGTACTCCCATTCCTTTCTATCAAAAAAGGGTAAACAACAGACAAGCAGTACCGCACTTTGCGTCGATCGAGTGATTATCACCTGATTAGAGAAAGTCGACCTCCGGACAAAAAGGACGCGACCGATCGAGTGATCATACGGCCATCGGGTGATTCATTCATTCAGGACAAATATTGAGGTATTGATTATAGATAGTAAAAGAAGGGATACTTTTCATGTTGAAGTGCAAATAATTATGAAGGATATCATCATCAACAAATCTGTTATCAAGGGATATCATATCTACAAGATTAAACCCGACACTGGAATGGTCATGGTGGTTGAAAGGGATCTTAATAACAAGTATTGATAGGTTTGCTCTTTTGTTGAAACTGCCTGATGGGAAAATGGTCGGACATGTGCCAGCCAACTTATGCAGAATTTTTTCGAACTTTTTGAATGAAGCAAAGATTACCAAAATAAGCTGTATTGCTGTTGGGAATGCTTGCTCGAGTAAGCACGTTGATCATCGCCAATCATTTAGAAAAAATCCAAAGCAAAAAAATGACAGAGAAGGTGGAGGTGCTGTAGTTCCATGCAAGTTCGTTTTAAAAACATTTGATTCTTGTTACGATAAAGTGATTGAAACACTTCAGATGGCATTAAATAGCAAGAGCGTTGGAAGGACCTGTAGGTGAGGGTAGTTGCTTTTTAACGAGTATTTTGAACCGGTTTAACTTTCTTTTTTTTGTACAGGATTTTCCTTTCTAGGATTATATATATATGGTTATATATATGTATGACATTATGATATTACATTTCTTCAAAAACGGATAAGCATTTTAAAGATATTAACATTCAGTTTTTAAAGTATTACTAAAATCAAGTTCATGCTAATACTCGTAATAAAGATACTATTTTTCCTACCTTTACAATTCAGGCCCCTAATTTTTGGTAATAAACGCTAGCATTCTAGATATAAAAGGATTGAAATCACTTTAAATTCTCATATCATAGATGAATAGAAACGAAAAAAAAGTAAGAGAATAAATGAAAATGAACAAGAGCGAGATGAGAATACGGGTAGATATAAAGCTGTGTGTGGATCAAAAATGCATGACAACTCTGCAATTATTGAACAGTCCAGTTTGTTTGATCTCCAAAAGAGATCTAGAATTAAAAGTGCTGACTATAAGACATTGCTCTCTAAAGGGATAATTGACTATGACACCAAAAACATATGTGGGATTGTGTTTGAATATCGTCATTCAAAATCGGACAATACCGTGGAGGAGCACGACAATGTTGAAACCGTTGAAACTGAGCATTCAAATGTGGATGAAGAGTTGATATCAAAATGTATTGAGCTAGGAGAAGAGTTAAAAAAACAAATCGTCTCGGATATGAAGAAAATTGGTAATGTTGTTTCTGTCACCGAGCTTAAAAAATTTGATCATTTGAATTGGTTTAGAGAAATAATAGAACCCTTGCTACATTTTTTATGCAGTCTAAGTGGTATTGACTTAAACACCGCAGGTAGGGCAAAAATCATCATACTTTCCAAAGTTGTAGAGCTTTTATATTACAGTATGAATTCCAAGAAGGTATTACCAAATCACTTCTTGGAAAATCTATTATGTTACACTTTTACCAACTGCAAATCTCAATTGAGTTTTCCTTGGAAATAGATGCCCAGGAGGATCTATACTTACGTAAACAATTGGCTAAGAGAACAAGGAATTGAATCATTAACATTCCCAGTAGGACTGGCGAAATCAGTGTTCGACAACAACCAAAAGATCGGGAAAACACATCTGATTTCAGAAACGAAATAGTTAAAACGAGTGTCATCACCAGTCATCTCTGGGTAACTCTTGATCCCGATAGTAATTTGCAAGAAGACTTGACATTGAAGCCACTTGGTTGGATGTGGGACGAAGTAGATGGAAAAGTCTCTGGTGAGTTAGAGGAATATCTGTCTTCCTCAAAAAAAAACTTTCGCGAGACAAGAGACGCTCATATTCGTGTATGCTTAACTAAGGTTGTTAAAGAGCACAACAAATCTTCTAAAGATGAGATAGATGTACAAGTGGAACGAGACATTGGCGAAATTGAATTACCACTACATCAATCTCATTGTCAAAAAGGAGAACCAGACGAGATAAACCCTTACGGTTCTTTTTCACACCATCAAACATCTTTACCAAAAATCTCTTGTAAAGCTGGTGAACCCGATTTTTTGAATCCGTGCAGCTACGATAGCATTATTCAGATAATTCAAGCAATTGGTACGAGAGCTGGCGTAAAGCAGTATGGGACAGGTAATAGAGAATGGGTAATGGTGGAATGCGATGGTTTACCATACAACATTATCCGAGATATCATAGAAAAAGTTTACCGTTGTCCAGAGTGTTCAGATTGTTTTTATGAAAAATCTAACTTTGAAGATCATAAATGTTACGTGTTAGAGAAAGTTGAGGGAAGCCGCGAGTTTGGTTGGCTTTTGCCAGTATTTGGTTTACTCCATCTTGAAATGAATGCCGCTCGAGCGTTCACCAAGCTGAACTGGGATGTTTTTACCAGTAGTTAGGATCTGTATTGGGATTTAAGTCCCCTAAAGCTCAAGCTTATCTTTATAAAGGCGCAAGTCATCATAAACTTTGGCATTTCCTCGAGATATTATACCTTAGTCTTGGAATGGAGTTGATGGTTCCTTATGTACGATATTGCATTGTTGAAAAAGAGACTCCTTCAGTTGATGGTTATTGGGACTGGTCAGAAAAAGTCAAAGATCCAAATACTTATACTTGCAAGAATCAGTGTTCAGCTACATTCACAGCTTGATGATGCTGAGGGCAGGTAAAAAAATCCCTTTTCATGTACAATTTAAGTTTTATTCATCATGGATTTGATTTACACACTTGTTTTGAATAAGAAATAATTAGGGTTAAAGTGATATGGGGGCTTAACTGTCAGAGATTCTATAATAAAAGGATGAGAATAATAATCTTGACCCCGTTTACATGTCCCGTTTACATGTCAGGTGTCCGGAAATGTAATGCTACACTCATCGACGAATCTATTGGAAAGCTCTCGCACGTCTTTTTTGCAAGAAACCATCCAATTTATAAAAATATTTTATTCCAACACGGTCATGATAAAATACTAATGCCAGCCAAACTACAGGAAATTATGAACAAATTTGTATCTGGTTCGAGAACAGGGACTCTTGGAAAGTGTCAAGGTGCCGATGCCATGCTAGAAGAGCTTAATAAAGAGAGCAAATCTTGGCTTAAAATGTCCGGAGTACCAACTAACGACCAATGGATTAAAGTTTTTAGAAACATAGATGAACTCACAGAGGTAGGTTGATATAAATAACTTTTCGTTTTTAATGTGGTCCTTTACTAAAATAAACTATTATGACTACGTAACTTTAATAACAAAAGAGTTTTAAAAATGTAATGTTTTTACTTTGGTCTGTGCTTTGGGCAAAGAAAGACGTGGTCTTCAATCGGTACCCTGGGTTTTATCAAGACTCCCACACAACAAGCGTGGCCCCAATATGTACACTTGCGTTGTTTGAAATCGCAACCGATCCAAGATGCTCTTTCACCTTTTGAAGCTCTAAACTTTATATCTTCTGGAGAATCATACACGCATTCACCACCTGAGACTCCAGCACAATTATTACAAATTGCAGAACGTACCAAGCGCTTTGTTGTGGAAGTTATTTGCTTTGTTGTGGAAGCTGTTGTTTGCTTTGTTGTGGACGCAGTTGTTTGCTTTGTTGTGGGAGCTGTTGTTTGCTTTGTTGTGGATGCAGTTGTTTGCTTTGTTGTGGGAGCTGTTGTTTGCTTTGTTGTGGACGCAGTTGTTTGCTTTGTTGTGGAAGCTGTTGTTTGCTTTGTTGTGGGAGCTGTTGTTTGCTTTGTTGTGGACGCAGTTGTTTGCTTTGTTGTGGAAGCTGTTGTTTGCTTTGTTGTGGAGGCTGTTGTTTGCTTTGTTTTTGAAGCTGATTTCTTTGAAACTGTTTTTGATTTCGGTTTTATGCTTGGTGTTCCTTTGTTTATATCTAAAGACTTATTCTCCTTATTTGCAGACGACACAATCGATTTACAGCCTTTGCTCCCATTATTCTTCTCATTCAGTTCCTTCGAAGATGTCCTCGATTTCTTTGGCTTGGATCTTGGAAGACTATTCACATTTAACTTCGGTATTTCTGAAATTTTGAACTTTCTTTTCCTTGTATCTTTCAAAGGAGTGTTTGTTTTCCCTCTTGTCGAAGACGGACGTTGAAGATCAGGTGCTGGTGCTCCGAACTGAATTCCACAATTGCGATATGTTGTTTTCGAGCTATCGTAAACATACTTAGCGTTTGAGTCAATTGGTTTGATGATCAGATAAACGTATGCTCCGGTTGCAACGTGAAGGTACTCTGCCTGTAAATAGGAAAATAATTCTATCATTTTAACCAATGAATTGTCTTTTCATTCCAGCTGAAACGAGAGGTGATTAATGTTAAAGAACGAGACGACGAGAACCGTGAGTATGAAACGTATAAAAGAAAAACGATGTGCAAATCATGAAAGTAAGAAGTTTTATTCGAAAGATGAAATATCAGTGCGAGTTTAAAGTTAACACCAGTATTTGTTACGCAAAAAGACGAAGAGGAGTATTGCTACCTTCAAAATAAAACTAAAGACGAAATTAAAATTTTGATTTTCAGAATGATTGAAACTTTTGACAAGGACACTGCTAAACTCCAATATGAAATTTTTGATAAAACTGTTAAAAGAAAGAAAAAAGATGATTACATTGAACACTTTCTTTCGATAGCTGAGCAAATTGAGGAAGTGTACAATGATTTTGACGATGAAGAAAATGAACGAAGCAGCTAAACAATATTATCAAGATCCTTACACGACTTACACTTTTTAGCATTGATTTTTTCTCCCAGAAAAGCATTTTTGCCGACTGTGGTTGTCAGTCATGAATTTTGCTACCATCGGGCCAGTGTGATGGGGTCTCTTCTAAGAATAAAAGCATCTTGATTAGTATAGTAATATAATATTTGAAAATCCTCAAAACATTTTCAGCTATTTTTAGTTTAGTATTTAATTCCACAATTCGTTATACATATTTGTATAATGCTTTTGCTTATATTTTATGTGTAAACTAAATAAAAAACTTTTTGCTTAGTGTTACCTTGATTTGTTTGGTCCGAACTTGCAAAGTCAACCTCTTCGTTTCCACCGTAATCCAAATAGTGCCTAACTATACTATCGTCGGGTGGGGTGCTCTCTTTGGTGGTGTTCACTAATTTACATTGAAGCTCCTCATTGTTAGTTGCTAGTGTTTCATCGTGGATATTGGTTGATATTGTTTCGTTGAAAGAAGGTGCTAATTCCTCTGATTCTGAAAGCGATTGAGTTAATTCACTTTCCTGCGTTTCGGGAATGATGTGATTTGTTATGACGGGAGCTGATTTGTCAAGTTGAGATAAATTCGACAAATTCATCCCCGGCAAATTTATCTCAAAAGAATCTTGAGTCTCATCAAACTGAATCCCAAAATCCTTTAGTTGCTGAGCAGTAAAGACGAGATTATTTGGCAGATTATCTTCCATAACTTCTGTAATTTTATCTCATACAACTTTCAGCAGAGCCTAAATATAGTCAATAAAAAGAAATATTGCTCTTGTGTAATTTATTTGGTTTTTTTCTTTATTCTAACAAAAAATAATGGTCATTCATATAAAGAGAATAATTTGGTACGAGCCAGAACTGCAGAACACACAGAATTAAAGATTTTGATAATGCAACTACCAAAAGTTCGCACCTGTTCGATAAGGAATGTTGGAGGAAAAAGAAATTCAAAAAGGGAAAGAAAAAGTTGACTGTTCTCCTCGTTTTCTCATTGGTTCGTCAGCCATACTCACTCACATTGACATAGTTAAAAAAGTACACGGTAAAATTTTATTATGCGCGGTAATTTGGTTCATTTTAAGGTGCTTCATTTGCTGGAAGAAATTCCAGCTGTCACACTTGTTTTCGCGCCTCCGCAAACGTTTTATTTTTTTCGACAACCCAATCAAGTGATTGCACCATCAATCGGGTGACTAAAATATCACCCGATTGAGTGACATCACTCGATCGGGTTGGCATCACTCGATCGACGCAAAGTGCGGTACTGACAAGAACAAGACAAACGACAAAATACAAGTATCAAAAAACACAAATTTTCAAAAAGTAGGCCCAGAACCCGGTTCGACATCTAAAGTCCGTGCAGCCGTCTGCACGGGAAAGAACGAAAAAGAAAATGACTGAGAAAACTAACATACAATACATAATATAAAAAAATATTTCAATTTTTCAAAAATGCAGTTGCGCTAAAAAAACATAAGATTCTCCGAATTTCATTAAAGTCTCTGGAAATCTATCAAAACACTTTACAATTTGTTTTCGCAAGAAAGATCTTTCAGCTCCCTGATTGAGCATGCGCTTGAAAAGTTCTGAAATTCTGGGCAGAACATCTTCAAAAAGAAGAGTGCATCTAGCAATGCGTAGGACCTCAGAATATATAGAACTGTAAAATATGATTGATAGTAAATTACTATCTTTATGTGGCATTCTCACGATGAAAAAGGGAAAGGCGTCTCTCTTGTCAAACAATTTGTAGCGAAAGATGTTATTTTCAATGCTTATATCTACATCTAGCCTGGATATCCAGCCCGTAAACTTTTTTCTTGATTTTGATATTTCTTATGTTTACAGTCTGGTTTACCTAGATCGTCTGCATTCTCATCTGAGGATGATTATGCGGATATTCTGATTGGTTGGTCCAAGCGAATCAGAGATCTGAATGGTGGGGCGTGTATAAGAAATTATGCGAGCGGACTTGAAGTGTTCGCCTAAGTATTTGGATGGACCGCGCAGGTTATCAGCAAGGAGCGTACGCTGCTTCTTTTTCGAAGCAAATAACAATAGAATAGCTATTTATCTCGTTTGACCACGCATCCAAATAAAAATAACAATAATGGTAGGGAAGAAGTGCGAAGATCAAAACATGGGAATTTTTAGATGTTCTGGTTGTTTTCTTTTCTACTTTTTGGGCCGACAAAAAAGTTTTTTGGGCTGACAAGGAATTTCTTTGGCCGACAAGAAAGATTTTTTGGCCGACAAAGAAAGATTTTTTGGCCGAACAAAAAAAAATTTCTTTGGCCGTTAGAAAAAATATTTGGGCCGACAAAAAACTTTTTGGGCCTGACAAAAGATTTGGACCAAATACCCCCGAGACTACCACTACACACCCCACACGCCCTATATCTGCACACCGCCCCGACTCTACTATATCTGAACACCGCATCGACTCTACTATACATCTAAGCTACATCTCAAGTACCTTGAGTGACCCCCCGGGGAGATACCAGAAAACCGTTAAACTAATCCCACCCTACACCACCTCCCGCAAACTACCGCCACCATACTACACGGAAACTCAAACTTGGCACCCATCAAGACACACTACCCTACTTAAAAATATAGAAAAACATCATCCACTACTCATCTATCTTAACTCTACCACCACCCTTACCACCCACGCTCGAACCACCCCCGTACACATTTATCTCACGGCAAACCACCCCACAGCACATATTAACAAAAAATGAAACCAATCCAAACAATGGACTACGTCATTAGCACAACAAAAGCTTTCCACCATGAGAGGGCCCAAACAAAAGGGCTGTCTATGGCAACAACAAACGCGCTATCGAAGCGAACCAATCACAATAAACCTGAAACAAGAAAAACCAATCATGACCCGGAGATAAGAACAACCAATCAGAAACAGAAAAAACCAAACACGTGACCATTGCACACAACAACTGCACAAAAAGAAACACGCGAACCAAAAACATCCTTTTTGAAGATAAAACCACACTGACAAGATGAGCTCACAAGATCTATTTGAATCTGGTAAGTTCCTTACATATATTTACTTGATTTTTCAAGCTCCAAAACCCATAGAAATACATTAAAAAATACCCCACACCACTCCAAACAAAATTACTTTCCGAAAGAGTGTTCTCCATGAGGATGTTACCCACACACGAGTAACATGGCCCAACTATCATGAGAAGTTATCGAAATAAGGGCCGAAAACTTTGATTGAGTGATAGACTTTCGACAGAAGACCTCCGTAAACACTCTCGGAAAAATGAAACGCCACCATACGTTTTCATGCACAATGAACGTTCAAAAGTGATAAACCCTCGAAGAAAATCGAAAATTTCAAACCCAACCTACTAATCTATGGCAAATGCTATAACCCTCAGCCCATAGAAAAATATTAGGTAGTACTCTTATTCCCTCGACCATGAGGAAATTTGACGAAAGTCTTGAAAAGAATTTCGAAAAATGTTAAAAAATTGTCTTCAATTATGGGCAACTGCACATAATTAACTTATAGAGGAAACCTACACAAAAATAATGGGATGTAAATGACAAGGTCTTTACTACCCATGAAACACAATTTTTCCAAAAAACACTATCCAAAACCCCTTCAAAAATTACACCAGATTATTTAAATTTAAAAAACTATAACCGAAAAATCAATTTACTATATGATAACTAATCAATCAGTTGAATAACTTACCAACCCAACAAAAATCTTGGACAACCAAAATCTACACAAACCAAAATATCCTTGCTCGACAAAAATCGAGAAAACCTAATCATTCTTCAAAATAACGAAACCACCTTATCACCTCTATGAAAACTATGTCTCAACAAAAAAATTTTTCCTAAAAAACTTCAAAAAATTTTCTAAAAAAACAACAACAAAAAAAGTACGCAAAAAAACTTCAACTTCAAAAAAACTCACACATAACAAACATATCAAAAAAATTTTCAACAAATTTCGCAAAAAACTGAACACGAAAACTGAACACGAACGCTGAAAAAATATTCAACAATAGAAATAATATGGTCCAACCATTATATTCTATTATCCCCCATTATTTAAAACAGTTTACATTCTTTCGACTACGAACTCACCATTATACATAAAAAATGAGAAATTATACAAAGAAAAAGCCCCACTCGTATTTTAAAGTTTATTTCTTTCATAAGAACACATACCAATTAACATCATACCACTACACTAAATTGACTTAAGAACTAATTACAAATTCTTATAAATACAAAGAAAAAAGAAAAACCCCACTCTTATTTTTACAGCTCACCACTTTTATAAGAACACAAATTAACATTGCACAATTACACTAATTCAACTAAAGAACTGAATATAAATTCTTATAAAATACGAATGTGCACAAAACTCAAAATAGACCCCACCCCAAATCTTTATATACAAAAAAATACACATAAACTCTTATAAACAAAATATTACAACCACAATAAACTTCATAGATTACATATATAAAAAACCGTAGAAGCTCTTAGAAAAAGAAGGCATTGCATATATAGACAAACTACACCTAAAACGTAAGACACCACGACAAATACCAATTGTAATATTGAATACTAAAAACAAACCTAATAAACTGTGATCCCTAGATTAGAATCATTTAACTTCTTCACTATATTACCTCTACAGGAAATGAGGAAAACATCTCACCACCAATGACCACAGCCAAGACCACCAAACCAACCAAGGAAAACCTCTCACCACCAATGACCACAACCAAGACCACAACCAACGCCGCAAAACGAACCGCGAGAACACTGGAATACAAAGATCCCCCAGAACAAAACATAGACCCGTTCCTCGAGGAAATCGACAGAACAATCACACTAACACAACGTGCAAACACAGAGAGACAACAACAGAAGGTATCACACCAAGCCGTACAGGAATATAAATGGCATACACTACAAGCAATAAGCACCAACAATCAAATTATGCAACTAACCAGACACAGGAACAAAGAAACCGTACCGATAGGCTTAATACCAACTGTGACATCAAAGGTCACGAACCAACTCAACACTGACCACCGAAAACAATGGGACAAAATACTGACAAAAGCAGCACATGAACTAAGAGACGTCCTAATCGAACACCACACCTCAAAGAAGGAATACCACAAGGGACTTAGAGAACTGGCAAGAGAGAAACTTTCTGACGAGAACTTAAAAACGGTAAATGAGGAGATCCAAAAACAAAGACGGACACCACCGCCACCGAAAATAAACGCCCCCAACAATAAGAGAAGACACAGCCACCACGACGACCAACAACAAGAGTCAAAAAAGTGATTTATAATGTATATAGTGTAAATAGTAAAACTCATAAACAAGAAAAAGATATACCTGCAAACAAAAAAACCAAACGGATACCTTCCAAAAATACCCACAACTAGACATAAACCACTACCACAAGAAAACAACACAAAAAACAAAAAATACTACTGTCAAAAACTTTTCGAACATGACGCTAAAAAAAATAGAATTGAACCTGTTAGATAAAGGACTAACTTTGTACCAACACCAAAAACCACACATAAAAAAACATATACAACACGCCCTAAGAACCTTTACAAATAGAATATTCACTAAATATTTTTCTCGAAAAAGCCTTCAAAACCAAAACTTTTATATAGAACTAAACAATGGAAACCACCAATCCCCAACAATAGAACATTAAAAGCATACATTAGAAAAACTAAATTTGAAATCAACAGATTTATACAAAAAAACAAAAACAGAAGCCTAAAACAAAACTTGAACCCGCACGAGACTAAAACATTAAAAAGATTATCCCAAAACAAAAACATCGAAATAAAACCAGCTGATAAGGGTGGAGCCCTGGTCATCATGAACAAGACCTGCTATAAATCCAAAGTTTTCGACCATCTTAACGATGAAAAATCATATGAGCTAATAAAGGAAGAACAAACCTCAGACCTAAAAACCAACATTGAAGCTTTCTTAACCACCATAGCCTACCACTACCATATTGACAAAAACACATTTGAATACTTAATACCACCAAACAAGCCACGCATTGGCCTATTCTATATAACACCAAAAATCCACAAACCAAAAATCCCAGGAAGACCAATTGTTTCCGCAGTGAACTCGGTAACAGAGAACATTTCTGAATTCCTGACGAAATGTGTCCAACCACTAACCTTAACACTAAAATCATTTATCAAAGATACAAAACACTTTCTACAGAAAAACTATAGACCACAATTCGAGCAACACAACATACCTAGTGACATTTGACATCAAATCCTTATACACAAACATACCCCACGAAGAAGGCATAGAAGCATGCCTACACTATATAAATAAAAACCACCTAGATATACCAAAATTCACCCCAAACAACAGAATTCTTCACACCCTGTTCCTTTTTATACTCGAAAACAATATTTTGAATTTAAAGACCGGAAATATAAACAAAAATTTGGTACTAGCATGGGAACGAGGGTTGCCCCTAGCTACGCAACCCTGTTCCTAGGAAAAATGGAGGAGGATAAAATACTAATTGAACCATTCAAATCAAAAATCTCCAAATACTCAAGATTTTTGGACGATATCTTTTTACTATGGAACAGTAGTCTAGATGAACTACTCAAGTTTGAAAAATACCTAAACAATATCCACCCAACAATAAAATTCACGATGGAATACTCGACCAAAGAAATCAACTTCTTGGACACGACCATATACATTGATGAAAAAACTAGTAAACTCAAAAGTAAGGTATTTATCAAACCCACAGACGCAAGGTCCTTACTACATTACACCTCATACCACCCCAAACACACAAGAGAAAACATAATATATACACAAGCATTAAGATACCGATTACTAACCACCGACGACGCCATATACAAAGAAGAGTTAATAGACCTAAAGAAAACACTACTACTACGGGGATACCCCAGAAAAACCATCAACAAAAACTTCAACAAAACCAGAACCCTGACACAAAAGGACTGCCTCTTCCCAGACAAAAGCAAAAACAAACAAAGTAAACTTTAAAAACTTAAAAAACAAAGAAAAAATAATCTCAAAAAACCTACAAAACCTACACAACCGGATAAAAAAACCAGACTACCATTCACCATTGAATTCTACGAACACCTTTCGCCGATTAAAAATGCCTTACACAAACATTGGCACTTGATAAAAAATGACACAGAACTGAAAAAAATATATCCAGAAAAACCCCTACATTGTATATAAAAGACATAAAAACTTAAAAGACATTTTGGTTCATACACGCTTTACTGAAAAATAGCAGGTATATATATAAAAATAGCGCTCAATTTTAAATATATAGAGAATTTATATCGCAAATATATACACATATATATTCAAAACATACTTCTCCCCCTCAATGAAACCCCAGACCTTAAATATACCTTTTACACTTATAAAATTATGTGACAGGGGCCTCTTACCTTCGGACCCGAAAGACGTATCTGATACGTTCAGGAAGGGCCAAACACCGCACCCTGGCCCCTGACCACATAAAAAAGTTTTTTTGGGCCGACAAAAAAGTTTTTTGGGCTGACAAGGAATTTCTTTGGCCGACAAGAAAGATTTTTTGGCCGACAAAGAAAGATTTTTTGGCCGAACAAAAAAAATTTCTTTGGCCGTTAGAAAAAATATTTGGGCCGACAAAAAACTTTTTGGGCCTGACAAAAGATTTGGACCAAATACCCCCGAGACTACCACTACACACCCCACACGCCCTATATCTGCACACCGCCCCGACTCTACTATATCTGAACACCGCATCGACTCTACTATACATCTAAGCTACATCTCAAGTACCTTGAGTGACCCCCCGGGGAGATACCAGAAAACCGTTAAACTAATCCCACCCTACACCACCTCCCGCAAACTACCGCCACCATACTACACGGAAACTCAAACTTGGCACCCATCAAGACACACTACCCTACTTAAAAATATAGAAAAACATCATCCACTACTCATCTATCTTAACTCTACCACCACCCTTACCACCCACGCTCGAACCACCCCCGTACACATTTATCTCACGGCAAACCACCCCACAGCACATATTAACAAAAAATGAAACCAATCCAAACAATGGACTACGTCATTAGCACAACAAAAGCTTTCCACCATGAGAGGGCCCAAACAAAAGGGCTGTCTATGGCAACAACAAACGCGCTATCGAAGCGAACCAATCACAATAAACCTGAAACAAGAAAAACCAATCATGACCCGGAGATAAGAACAACCAATCAGAAACAGAAAAAACCAAACACGTGACCATTGCACACAACGACTGCACAAAAAGAAACACGCGAACCAAAAACATCCTTTTTGAAGATAAACCACACGGACAAGATGAGCTCACAAGATCTATTTGAATCTGGTAAGTTCCTTACATATATTTACTTGATTTTTCAAGCTCCAAAACCCATAGAAATACATTAAAAAATACCCCACACCACTCCAAACAAAATTACTTTCCGAAAGAGTGTTCTCCATGAGGATGTTACCCACACACGAGTAACATGGCCCAACTATCATGAGAAGTTATCGAAATAAGGGCCGAAAACTTTGATTGAGTGATAGACTTTCGACAGAAGACCTCCGTAAACACTCTCGGAAAAATGAAACGCCACCATACGTTCTCATGCACAATGAACGTTCAAAAGTGATAAACCCTCGAAGAAAATCGAAAATTTCAAACCCAACCTACTAATCTATGGCAAATGCTATAACCCTCAGCCCATAGAAAAATATTAGGTAGTACTCTTATTCCCTCGACCATGAGGAAATTTGACGAAAGTCTTGAAAAGAATTTCGAAAAATGTTAAAATTTAAATAACTCATAAACTATTAATGATATCAATATGAAATTTTGACAGAACAAATATATCGTAATACTCTAGAAGTAAAATTTTCAAAATCTCCTGAAAAATGATGACGTCAGCATTTTTAAGCCATTTTCGATTTTTGGCTATAAAAAATGACGTCATCATTTTTTTCAAAAGATTTTTAAATCAGAAATTTTCTTACATCAATATCTATTTGTGGTCAAAATTTGACGTTTATATGACTATTAGTTCACGAGATATTCAAATTTTTAGTTTTATGACGTAATGTTATGTAATGTTTATGACGTCATAATACAGGTTTTTGGGCTATAACTTCTTATAGCTTCAAGTTAAATTTTTCTAACACCTATCACGTTGAGCTACATCATAAGGCGCTTCTTTCCAGCTATGTTTGACATTTTGAAAGTGAGTGGAACTGGTTCACTTTTTCTTTGGACATGCCGTAACTCACTTGAGTAGGATCTGTATTGGGATTTAAGTCCCCTAAAGCTCAAGCTTATCTTTATAAAGGCGCAAGTCATCATAAACTTTGGCATTTCCTCGAGATATTATACCTTAGTCTTGGAATGGAGTTGATGGTTCCTTATGTACGATATTGCATTGTTGAAAAAGAGACTCCTTCAGTTGATGGTTATTGGGACTGGTCAGAAAAAGTCAAAGATCCAAATTACTTATACTTGCAAGAATCAGTGTTCAGCTACATTCACAGCTTGATGATGCTGAGGGCAGGTAAAAAAATCCCTTTTCATGTACAATTTAAGTTTTATTCATCATGGATTTGATTTACACACTTGTTTTGAATAAGAAATAATTAGGGTTAAAGTGATATGGGGGCTTAACTGTCAGAGATTCTATAATAAAAGGATGAGAATAATAATCTTGACCCCGTTTACATGTCCCGTTTACATGTCAGGTGTCCGGAAATGTAATGCTACACTCATCGACGAATCTATTGGAAAGCTCTCGCACGTCTTTTTTGCAAGAAACCATCCAATTTATAAAAATATTTTATTCCAACACGGTCATGATAAAATACTAATGCCAGCCAAACTACAGGAAATTATGAACAAATTTGTATCTGGTTCGAGAACAGGGACTCTTGGAAAGTGTCAAGGTGCCGATGCCATGCTAGAAGAGCTTAATAAAGAGAGCAAATCTTGGCTTAAAATGTCCGGAGTACCAACTAACGACCAATGGATTAAAGTTTTTAGAAACATAGATGAACTCACAGAGGTAGGTTGATATAAATAACTTTTCGTTTTTAATGTTGGTCCTTTACTAAAATAAACTATTATGACTACGTAACTTTAATAACAAAAGAGTTTTAAAAATGTAATGTTTTTACTTTGGTCTGTGCTTTGGGCAAAGAAAGACGTGGTCTTCAATCGGTACCCTGGGTTTTATCAAGACTCCCACACAACAAGCGTGGCCCCAATATGTACACTTGCGTTGTTTGAAATCGCAACCGATCCAAGATGCTCTTTCACCTTTTGAAGCTCTAAACTTTATATCTTCTGGAGAATCATACACGCATTCACCACCTGAGACTCCAGCACAATTATTACAAATTGCAGAACGTACCAAGCGCTTTGTTGTGGAAGTTATTTGCTTTGTTGTGGAAGCTGTTGTTTGCTTTGTTGTGGACGCAGTTGTTTGCTTTGTTGTGGGAGCTGTTGTTTGCTTTGTTGTGGATGCAGTTGTTTGCTTTGTTGTGGGAGCTGTTGTTTGCTTTGTTGTGGACGCAGTTGTTTGCTTTGTTGTGGAAGCTGTTGTTTGCTTTGTTGTGGGAGCTGTTGTTTGCTTTGTTGTGGACGCAGTTGTTTGCTTTGTTGTGGAAGCTGTTGTTTGCTTTGTTGTGGAGGCTGTTGTTTGCTTTGTTTTTGAAGCTGATTTCTTTGAAACTGTTTTTGATTTCGGTTTTATGCTTGGTGTTCCTTTGTTTATATCTAAAGACTTATTCTCCTTATTTGCAGACGACACAATCGATTTACAGCCTTTGCTCCCATTATTCTTCTCATTCAGTTCCTTCGAAGATGTCCTCGATTTCTTTGGCTTGGATCTTGGAAGACTATTCACATTTAACTTCGGTATTTCTGAAATTTTGAACTTTCTTTTCCTTGTATCTTTCAAAGGAGTGTTTGTTTTCCCTCTTGTCGAAGACGGACGTTGAAGATCAGGTGCTGGTGCTCCGAACTGAATTCCACAATTGCGATATGTTGTTTTCGAGCTATCGTAAACATACTTAGCGTTTGAGTCAATTGGTTTGATGATCAGATAAACGTATGCTCCGGTTGCAACGTGAAGGTACTCTGCCTGTAAATAGGAAAATAATTCTATCATTTTAACCAATGAATTGTCTTTTCATTCCAGCTGAAACGAGAGGTGATTAATGTTAAAGAACGAGACGACGAGAACCGTGAGTATGAAACGTATAAAAAGAAAAACGATGTGCAAATCATGAAAGTAAGAAGTTTTATTCGAAAGATGAAATATCAGTGCGAGTTTAAAGTTAACACCAGTATTTGTTACGCAAAAAGACGAAGAGGAGTATTGCTACCTTCAAAATAAAACTAAAGACGAAATTAAAATTTTGATTTTCAGAATGATTGAAACTTTTGACAAGGACACTGCTAAACTCCAATATGAAATTTTTGATAAAACTGTTAAAAGAAAGAAAAAAGATGATTACATTGAACACTTTCTTTCGATAGCTGAGCAAATTGAGGAAGTGTACAATGATTTTGACGATGAAGAAAATGAACGAAGCAGCTAAACAATATTATCAAGATCCTTACACGACTTACACTTTTTAGCATTGATTTTTTTCTCCCAGAAAAGCATTTTTGCCGACTGTGGTTGTCAGTCATGAATTTTGCTACCATCGGGCCAGTGTGATGGGGTCTCTTCTAAGAATAAAAGCATCTTGATTAGTATAGTAATATAATATTTGAAATTCCTCAAAACATTTTCAGCTATTTTTAGTTTAGTATTTAATTCCACAATTCGTTATACATATTTGTATAATGCTTTTGCTTATATTTTATGTGTAAACTAAATAAAAAACTTTTTGCTTAGTGTTACCTTGATTTGTTTGGTCCGAACTTGCAAAGTCAACCTCTTCGTTTCCACCGTAATCCAAATAGTGCCTAACAGGCTCGGTTTCACACAAGATCATACTATCGTCGGGTGGGGTGCTCTCTTTGGTGGTGTTCACTAATTTACATTGAAGCTCCTCATTGTTAGTTGCTAGTGTTTCATCGTGGATATTGGTTGATATTGTTTCGTTGAAAGAAGGTGCTAATTCCTCTGATTCTGAAAGCGATTGAGTTAATTCACTTTCCTGCGTCTCGGGAATGATGTGATTTGTTATGACGGGAGCTGATTTGTCAAGTTGAGATAAATTCGACAAATTCATCCCCGGCAAATTTATCTCAAAAGAATCTTGAGTCTCATCAAACTGAATCCCAAAATCCTTTAGTTGCTGAGCAGTAAAGACGAGATTATTTGGCAGATTATCTTCCATAACTTCTGTAATTTTATCTCATACAACTTTCAGCAGAGCCTAAATATAGTCAATAAAAAGAAATATTGCTCTTGTGTGTACAATTTATTTGGTTTTTTTCTTTATTCTAACAAAAAATAATGGTCATTCATATAAAGAGAATAATTTGGTACGAGCCAGAACTGCAGAACACACAGAATTAAAGATTTTGATAATGCAACTACCAAAAGTTCGCACCTGTTCGATAAGGAATGTTGGAGGAAAAAGAAATTCAAAAAGGGAAAAGAAAAAGTTGACTGTTCTCCTCGTTTTCTCATTGGTTCGTCAGCCATACTCACTCACATTGACATAGTTAAAAAAGTACACGGTAAAATTTTATTATGCGCGGTAATTTGGTTCATTTTAAGGTGCTTCATTTGCTGGAAGAAATTCCAGCTGTCACACTTGTTTTCGCGCCTCCGCAAACGTTTTTATTTTTTTTCGACAACCCAATCAAGTGATTGCACCATCAATCGGGTGACTAAAATATCACCCGATTGAGTGACATCACTCGATCGGGTTGGCATCACTCGATCGACGCAAAGTGCGGTACTGACAAGAACAAGACAAACGACAAAATACAAGTATCAAAAAACACAAATTTTCAAAAAGTAGGCCCAGAACCCGGTTCGACATCTAAAGTCCGTGCAGCCGTCTGCACGGGAAAGAACGAAAAAGAAAATGACTGAGAAAACTAACATACAATACATAATATAAAAAAATATTTCAATTTTTCAAAAATGCAGTTGCGCTAAAAAAACATAAGATTCTCCGAATTTCATTAAAGTCTCTGGAAATCTATCAAAACACTTTACAAATTTGTTTTCGCAAGAAAGATCTTTCAGCTCCCTGATTGAGCATGCGCTTGAAAAGTTCTGAAATTCTGGGCAGAACATCTTCAAAAAAGAAGAGTGCATCTAGCAATGCGTAGGACCTCAGAATATATAGAACTGTAAAATATGATTGATAGTAAATTACTATCTTTATGTGGCATTCTCACGATGAAAAAGGGAAAGGCGTCTCTCTTGTCAAACAATTTGTAGCGAAAGATGTTATTTTCAATGCTTATATCTACATCTAGCCTGGATATCCAGCCCGTAAACTTTTTTCTTGATTTTGATATTTCTTATGTTTACAGTCTGGTTTACCTAGATCGTCTGCATTCTCATCTGAGGATGATTATGCGGATATTCTGATTGGTTGGTCCAAGCGGATCAGAGATCTGAATGGTGGGGCGTGTATAAGAAATTATGCGAGCGGACTTGAAGTGTTCGCCTAAGTATTTGGATGGACCGCGCAGGTTATCAGCAAGGAGCGTACGCTGCTTCTTTTTCGAAGCAAATAACAATAGAATAGCTATTTATCTCGTTTGACCACGCATCCAAATAAAAATAACAATAATGGTAGGGAAGAAGTGCGAAGATCAAAACATGGGAATTTTTAGATGTTCTGGTTGTTTTCTTTTCTACTTTGCTTAGCTATTCTTGTTTTAGTCACTGCATGAAATATGCAGCTAGCGCAATCGCACCTTAGCGAACATTTGTTATTTTCGTTTCATCGTAAATCGAATTTAGTTATATCGATAATATTTTCGCGAAAATACCAATTTACGAGTCGATAGTTCGAAACACCATATATCGCGTAATCGCGAGTTTACGAAAATTTGGTATAATCGTTAAGGGCGACTGTCAAATATGCTTATATACGCGACACAACGAATACTCGGAAAAATCGCAAATCGGATTTAACGAATACTAGCTTTTTCGTAAACGACGTTTTAGGAAGATATGCTATTTTCTGTCATTACCGATATAACTAAAATTCTTACAACGATTTTGTGCGATTATTTGTCTGATCTGGTTAAGCAAATCTTGAGCTGAATTTCGCGTGGATACAACTTTTTAGCTTCTTTATAAAAAATGTCCACTATCATACAGAGTGCCTCGTGGCAGTCCGCACATTTTGGTTAATGCAATCTTATTCAAATTTTCATAGTAATAGTATGTTCAGGACGTCAAAAAAAGTCTAAAAGGTATCAGATTCAAACTTCACATATACTTTTGTGTACTTAACAAGCGTCCCCCCGGTTATTAATTCTTTGAAAATTTTCCACCTAGGATATTCTTATTCCAACCCCCCTCCCCGTTTATTAAGTTTTGAGATTGTTTCCACCCGATCCACTTATTCCAACCGATTGGCCCATTTTTTTAAGAAGCAAAAAAGTGGTTCGAAAGCTATGGTGAAAATGGCGAGAAAACTTTTGAAAGAGCAAAAAATTTCAAGATTTTCAAAATAGTTGACCCTTTATCTAAGCAACCACATAGTTTTAGTTTAGGCAAAAAAAGGGCCAATCAAAAGACATCAATAAAATATGCATTTGCTGAAAATTTCAAGACCAACAGACATTATTGGCAAAAGTTTTCAGAATTTCTTTCGAGAAAAACGCATTTAAAGTTTGACTGAAAAAATAATCAACTTTTTTTCCACTTTCCTGGAACCTGATCGTATATAGAGAACTCAAAAGCAATTCAAAGTCTCACAATCGTTTATAATCTTTGTCTAATTTCCTTTTGAAGTAGTGCGATTAAAAGTTACAGCCTTCCAAAGTAGGCCTAAAAAATGACAATAAACGGGCAAAAACAGTCAAAAAGGACGTAATTCGGGTGAGGGTTTTGGTCATCTCGTCTAAAACTTTGTCTGCTAATCGGAGGGTCGGCTAATTGAGTGCCTGTCTTTTGATTTTTCTTATAGGGATTTGAATAGGGAACGACCGGGAAAATAGAATTGTCCGCTAATCAGAGATGTCCGCATATTATAGTGTTCGTCATACTGTGTATAACGTATGTAAATGAACTTTCAAATTTGAAATGAAGATAAAACTGATAAAAATTTACTTAACAAAAAAATGAACGAAAATAAAATTCTAAAATGTACTTGACAATAAGACTAAATTTTACCCTCAATACTGTAATAAGTTTCGTATATGAACTTGAAAACTGAAAAGTAATTTTACGTGGAAGCACAATCAACAGTTATCTCAAAGAGTTTGTAATTCCCTGCAAACAGCCTTTCTCATACAAAGAAATGGAAACAGAATGCAAGGACAAGAAAAATATAATCTTTTTATTTTCGACAGAACCATATTTTAACCAAAGTTTGAGGCTGAGGTACGATGTAAAAATCTTACAGTTTTGCTTGCGATTTTGACTTGTGATTCTTGCACAAAGAAAAAACTATATATTGGCTGATATTGAAGCATTGAGAAAAATCTCATCGAATTATCATTAATTAAATAATCACCTTAAAATTTATCGCACCTAACATATAGGGTAAATCATATTAAAATAAAATCTATTCCTTTTTAAGTTCTTTAATTGGATAAACTTTTGCAGGGATTAACTTTTGCGGGGATTACATCTCGCAAATTTTAAGATTTAGCAGGTAATCCGCCAAATTTAATCCCTGTGAAAGTTTATCCCATTAATGACAATTACAAACCTAGAGAAATTTGCCGACGAGGAACAAGAGCCAAAACATCTTGGCCTGAAATCTCCGTGTTAAAGCAAATAAATTTTGAAAATATACGTTGGACAGGAATGAAACTTGATGCACCTGTGGGTAAAGATAAATGTTTATACCATATCTCGACGGGTTTTCTGTAAATAGATTGTAAATCATCAGGTGCTTTTTGATACCATTCAACATAGGCAAGTGTGTGCGTATATGCTACGTCTTCGAGAAATATATTATGTTTAACAAAATATTTTATTTGACCTGGCACTGGGTTGAGATACATTTGGTTGAACTGCTGTATATCGCCATTATTTGAAGGCCAAAATGCCATTACAAAGCTTGATTTGAAGCTTCTAGAGGTTTCCGATCCCAGAATTGTATTGCCAATGAAAACTTCAGTTGATTTCCAGCAAGATTCTGGGACTAGTAGATTAGCAAAGTCATTCGGGTACAGCTTTGCATACATTTTTCTCAAGCAAGAGTAACTTTCAGGGCCCAATGTAAAGCGGAACAATTTTCTAGGAAAAGAAACGACTTCATTCATCATCCAGCATGCTTGGTTTTCATATGGAAAACTTCTCGATTTCAATTGTTGAAATGCAACCAAATTTTGACATAACATTTCATTCAAAGTTCCTCGCTCGTTTTTCGCTTGCTTAACAGAATCAAAAACCTGTTTCATCAAAATCAAATTTTCATCTACGTCATCATTCGTTAACGAGAATACCGCATCGTCACGAAGGAAACGTTTCATCATCTGGATTTCGACATTTCGCTTATTGTTCGGTATACTTCCGAGTAGACCATTAAATCTTTCAAAACTAAAGAGCCAGAACGAGTAAACTGGTCCAAAATCTAGAAGGCAATCTTGAATATGACCATGCAAGTGAATGTTTGGGGTGACGCGGTCCTCACCATACAAAGACTGAAAAGTATGACAAAATCGCATTATGTATGTGTCAGCAATTTTGATATCATTCAATGAGATTGAGCGAACGCAAAGGTATCCACAAGCAATAACAAAGTATCTCCAACATTCAAAATCTGCACGGGGGATCAATCCCTTCAAGGCGTAAACAGAAAAGTAGAGAGTCCAATTCTTCAATTCGTCAGCTGTAAATGCGTCAAAACCACTCTCGATTTTTGTTGGAAGTTTACCCAATTCACTCGGAACAATTGCACTATCAACACGACTTTGAAGAAGAGGAAACGTGTTCTTGTTGAGATAATTTTTCTCTTTCCAGATGCGTAACATCAATTTCGAAGTACCTAGGAAATGAAATACATTTTACATTATTTCAGCGGTGTTTTTGTATGATTTCTAAAATTTGAAACCCTTGCCGACTGATGGGGAGATGCACTGCTTAGGTTTAAAAAATGGATCCTACATGGGACTCAAATTTGGAAAAATTATGCCGAAATTTGCGAAAAAGTGACCCTGAATGGGGTTGAAATTCTAAAATTTTCTACTTTTCCCAAAAAATACCCTAAAAAGTGGCACATCCTCGTAACCCATTTTGCCCTAGTACCCCCTGGGTCTGAAATGTTATTCTATATGAATAATGAATTATGATCTAAAATGCATACCTCAATCCATGATTGAGTTTCTTTTTGATTAATAAAACAATTATTTTTACCTAAAAACAAGTTATGCATTGGGTCAATGATAACCATGGATATTAAATCAACATATGGAAGCTCAGACAAAACAGAATATCTGGAACCGATTTCACTCTCTTTGGCACTTCGCTCTGTGGGAGTTTTGCATGCGTTTACTTTCTCCATATCTCGTCTGTGATTTTCGTTTGTTCTAGGATTCCATTTTGATCTATCGAAACCGCTATAGTTCCTTTCACCAATTTTGCCAGGGAATTTCTTTTTGCATTTTGAACATCCAAGAACTGCACTGTGTCCTAAAATGTAGAAAGTTTTGATAGCTCATGAAATCTGACAGAAATCTCTTTAATGTAGGATCAGTTAGGATAAAAATTTTACATGCTTTTTTATAAGCATACCTTCTATAAGAATATCAGGATGAAAATTGGCCAATCGCAAGAATACCTCCAGGGTGAGTTTCACAGATTTTGATAAGAATATGGTGATTTTCTATTTAGTAACAAAAATAACTCTCAAATAGGTCATTTCTTATGTTTGTATAAAGATCAAGTCTGAAAAAGTAAGAATGCGTTAAGAATATTGGCAAATTCTTAAGAATGCTTGATCCTCCGCCAAAGTACACTATTCTTATATAAAAAAGCGAAAATGGCCAAAACTCGTGAAAACGGGAAAACTAATCCACGCAAAAATTTATCCACTTAAGGTAAACTTCAAAGTAAATTTTTGATTTACAAGTGCCTAAAATTTCCCTATCCGCCCAATTAAATCCCCGCCAAATTATGCAAATTCTACCATCCAAGTGTATTTCTTATTTAACTTAACTAACCTAAAAAACCACATAGCTTCCGACTTGCTGGAATATCACATCCTATACATAACAAAGCGAGGTGGAAGTTTTTCTCTATTCCGTTACTCTCCAAATTGAAACCGTCAGTCCAAGCAACTTTAAGTTCTTCCACCAATGGTGACAAGAATGAATTTGTTGGTGGCTCTTTGTTCATCGCAGGAATTAAGCCAACTAAAATTAAATTTTCTCGAAGAAATCTTTCAGTTCGTGGTAGATTCATGAGCACCAAATAGATTGCACCAATAGAATAAGAAACATGCTTAAAGGCACAGAACCAGTCACAGTTAAGGTTAAGCCCAAAATTTTGATCTTCGTTGAAAAAAGCATATCCATTCTCTGGGTCACTAAATAGTTTCCAGATTCGTCCATCATAAACGTCAGTCATTATTCCATCCACAACAGCTCGATCTCGCCATTTGTAGCATTTTTCCTCAAATCCTTGCCTTGACAAAAGTTGTTGAAGACTTTCTTTTAGTGGCTTATAACAAAACGTCTTGTATGGAAGGAGGTTTACTTTTCCTGATGGACTAATAACTTTCATTAGCAAGCTTTGAGCACATGGACGCCTTCTTGCTGCCTGTGGATGATCAGGAAATAAAACATTTGTACATAATTTAGATTGTAACTCACCCTGATACATCTCAACACAATCATCAACAAGGTAGAGTTTATAGCATTTTATACATACTGCATACTTGATGAATTCATTTTTGGAATCAAGAGCTTTGTGAAATAGATATAAACTTGTTGGCAAATAACCAGTAATTATTTCAAGCCTTGGGAAGAGATTAATTAAAGTTGATAGCATACACGATAAAAACTTCAAAAGCATTTCAAGAGCAGTATCGGTTATTCCAAATTTTCGTTGCCAGACAGCTAGGAATTTACAGACAAAACTTGAAAATCTGCTTTGATTTTCATCATTTCTGGTTAGGTTTTCAAAGTCATTTGCTATATCATCAAATTCTTGTTCATCAACAAAATCCTCATCAACCAAGTCCTCGTTATCCATATCATTATCGTTTGTTGCCTCATTGCCACTCATGCATCCATCATGATCATCCATAGTACTATTAGCATACACATTTTCAGAGTCTGAATCAGGGTTATCATCAATTCTAAACCGCTTCAAGTCTGATTCATCACCTAGATCATCCAACAACAACAATTGATCTTCTTGCTTTCTTTTCCTCGCATTACAGTACGATAAGTGCCGTTCGTAATTTTTCTTGGATACAATTTGTGGACAAGATGGACATTTCTTTCGGGAGCTGCAAAATGAATAAAATACCAAGTTATAAGTCAAATATCTTTAATTTTGCTCTTACCATCAACAGCTCTAACTTGGGACGAGTGGTCATAACATGGGATGGTTGATTTCTGGACTGTATTTTTACTTACTGTTAAATCTCTGTTGAAAACAAGTCTGTTTTGATTCGACATTCGCAGTTTTTCAAATTATTTAAATTAAATGACTTTGGAGGTTCGGTGAAATGGTGGCCGAATTGTTGTCCCATGTTTTGTCAGACTGTCCCAAGTTAGATCCGTTGACGCTACTAGACAAAATAAAAAACATACCATAGGACCCTGCCGACGCACCGGACTTATAGGAACACCGGACACGCGAAAATCCGGTGTAAAAGAGAATTTTTTTTACCACCGGACAATTTCTACACCGGACTTAAGGAAGTCGGATGTCCGGTGTCGGAGAAGGATATTTTTTCCCACCGGACAATCAAAACACCGGACATGACCAGTCCGGTGCGTCCGGTGTTTCTTAATTTTTTGTTTCATAAATGTCCGGCGTCCAAAATTCCCTGTATGCAACACCGGACTGACACCGGACTTATTGCGTCCGGTGTAGCGAAAGGATACTTTTTGCCACCGGACAAATACACCGGACAGTCCGGTGCGTCGGCAGGGTCCTCATACCATAACGGATTCCGCCTGGGAAGCGCCCAGACTCATCCGAAATTTTTAACAGATAAAAATGCTCTGAAAAAGAATGAAAGTAAGTCGAACGACGAAGATCTAGGCATTTTTAATAAATAAATTTGAGCCACCCAGCCCAGGGGAGGGGATGAGGACCCTGCCGACGCACCGGATTTAACGAACACCGGAGACGCGAAACTCCGGTGTAAAATGAGAATTTTGTTTACCACCGGAAATCTCTACACCGGACTTAAGGAAGTCGGATGTCGGGTGTTGGAGAAGGATATTTTTTTCCACCGGACAATCAAAACACCGGACATGACCAGTCCAGTGCGTCCGGTCACCGGTGTTTCTTAATTCTTTGTTTCGCAAATGTCTGGCGTCCAAAATTCCCTGTATGCAACATAACACCGGATGGACCGACACCGAACTTATTGCATCCAGTGTAGCGAAAGGATACTTTTTGCCACCGGATAGATAGACCTTTTTTCAAAGAGGCCACCCTGTTGAATAATTATGTAGTCCAGCAGAAAAACAATGATAAAACCATGCATAATTAATACAATATGCATGATGCAGTAATTATGCATGGCTCTATCATATTGTTTTTATGGCTGGACTACATAATTATTCAACAGGACGTCCTCTTTGAAAAAAGGTCTATACACCGGACAGTCCGGTGCGTCGGCAGGGTCCTAGGGGACGACGCCCCGAAAGATTCTGGGTGATTACCATTATAGACCTTTTTTCAAAGACAACATCATTTTTTGCATACATAGAATGATTTTCTCTCTTTCATCAACATCATATCAACAAAAAATAGCTTTTTATTACTTAAAAAACAAAGAACAACAAAGACTCTCAGAGCTTCATTGAACTGAAGAATGAAATCAAATTAACTTACCTTTCCATGATATTTATAAGCTTTCTACTGGAAAAAACATAGCCAGTCTTTGACTGTCTTTGATCTTGGTTCTGTCTTGTGCTGTGCTTGTTCAGAAAATTGTTGCGAAGCCGAACGATATTGATCCTCTGACCTACATTGATTTACATTGAAGTCAGTTTTTGATACCGATATACTCAATGACGGTTCTGAAGTATAAAAATCACTGATTGGTCGATTTCAACAAGCGAAAAAGTTGTCAGGGGGTATTTATAATCTTCACTTTTAAACTATTTAAACACTTTAAAGGTTTTAATTGATTTTTTAATCATTTAAGACATTAACTCTTTTAATAAATAAATTTTGTGTGGTTGCTTATCTGATTTTGTGGATTTAAATCAAGATAAAGTAACTTTTTGTGTAAGCCCAGAGCCCCCTAGTACACCAATCATTTTTTCTGATAAAAAAAGTTGCACGGGGGTTTTAAAACATTCTTCTGCTGGACGATTATCCTAGTTTTTACAAAGTATTTTCCTATAAATTATTTCAAATATGTTAAATTTATTATATTAAAGTTAACTAAGGGATAAGTTTAAGAAGATAGAATCTGATGAAATAGAAATATCTATTCAAGAATAGGAAACTCGCTCCCCTGAATCATTTCATCATTTTCATTTTCAATTTGCCGCCGAATTTTTTTCCAAAATTGCAAATCAGTGCTCATTGTAACTTTCAACACCGTCAAGTCAAGTCGAGCAGGATCAGTCAATGCAGTGCAGTCCAAAGTGAAGATGGAAGCATTTAAGAAGTTTTCCCTAACTCATTTCCAAAAGCACAAGGGCCATCCTAAAAGCCCCTACGATCCGTTAACGATGGAGCCAGCTGAATTTTCTACTCCAAAGCCATCAATGCAACCATGCAATGCTGAAAGCCCCAACACCCCCTCAAGACGAAGCTCAAAGACAACAAAAACAACACCATGCAATGCTGAAAGCCCTAACACCCCCTCAAGACGAAGCTCAAAGACAACACCAACACCAGCCAAGAAAAGGAAGCAGTATGACACATCCATGTTTTTGGAGGAGTCGTATAGTGATGATGAAGAAAATAACAACTCTAGATTGGAGCTCTCATCAATTAATGATTCTAGGGAACATAGTCAGCAGAAAGAAGGTATTTGATGTTTATAGTAAAATTCCCTGATACTCTCCTAATAACTTTTTTTCAAATCATAATAAAAGAGGGGACAATTGCTACTGGGGTGAAATTGTACCTCTGAAACCCTTGAAAAACAGGCTAGATGTATTAAGCTGAAATCAGGAAATTTAGAGCAAAATAAAGGACTTTCTTCTTTGGCAGCCAAAAAATTGTCATAATTTAACAAGAGGGGGTCAATCTTTTAAGCCAAATGCTGGTAAATATTTTTTTTTACTTTTTACTATTTTTTTTAACAGAAATTACCACTATGAAGAAGATGTTGAACAACATTACCAATAAAATTGCTAAAGTTGAAAAGCAGAATGAATTATTGCAGTCAAAAGTTTCAGAACTTTCTAAGGGGAGCCGTCCATATTCACGTGACAACGCAAAACGTCAAATTGACGTTATTAGGGGGTGGGGGGGTTTTCAAAAGTTAGGTTTGACGTTATAAAAAATCAAAGTTATACCTTTTTGTGAAAATCGCGGATACTTGTAACCATACCAACCACACTATACTTTATAAGCTTTTCAAAACATATTTGTGTATGAAATACATGAAAATTTGCTGCTCGCATAATCCCATTGGTTCGCGCTCTGTTATCATTACATCATATTTTCATTGTTTGCGCGATCGAGCGAACCACATCGCACAAGTTGGCAAAGAAGGTGGTACGCCTAAAACACGGCACGGACCTAGCGCCAAGTGGAGCTTTTAATTTCTTTTTAAATAAAGGTCAATAAAAGAACACATACACGCATGGGTACAACCAAGTACGGACTTTGCGACGGAACGGGAAAACTTTGATGAAAAATGGCTACAATCTTTGGTAAACATCAGTACATCGCTTGACGTTATCTGTGGGGGGTGGGGGGTTCAGAGGATAACGTCAATTTGACGTTTTGCGTTGTCAAATGAATATGGACGGGTCCCCTAACAAGACGTCGAAAAAGAAGCGATTTGTTGCCAGCAATGAAATCAAGGTAAAGCCATTTCTCAAAATTTGATTGGTATTACTGTTTTAAAGTTAGTCATGCTAACAGTAGTATAAATACACAACTTCTTACAAATGTGAGAATCAACTGGCCTCGTACTTGTTCAAAATCAGGTTTCTGGACACGAACAGAAAATATTTTAGATTGATTCTTGTGCGGCAATGGCATTTCTTTTTAAAGAGGATTATTTTTGAAAGCATCAACTGTTTTTTTACCAAGATTCAGGAAACTTTGGGAATTTTTCCACATAACTCATAAGTATTTTTTCTACCGTACAATAATTTTTTTCATTCAGACCCTTGTCCGTGATACTCTGAAGGAGGAATCTGGGAAAGAAGGTTTTAAACCTTGGATATTGACAGAAACGAAGTGAGTATAATTTAAACTAAATTGAAAGGGAATTGGTCCCGGGGGGGTACTGGGGCAAGATGGGTTACGGGGATGCTCCGCTGGTCAGGGTACCTTATTTAACCTCCACGAGTCCCAGGTAGGTTTGCAAAAACACCAAAATAGAAAAATCAGTCCCTCGTAGGGTGCCTATTTTTGGAAAATTTGGGGAAAAAGTAGAAAATTTGAGAAAATTTTGGAATTTCAGTCCCATTCAGGGTCACTTTTTTCGCAAATTTCGAGTCCCTCATAGGGTCCATTTTTCGAACCTCAGCGGAGCACCCCCGTCGGTTGACAAGGGTAGTACCCCCCCCCCCCCCCCCGGGAATAGGTTTACCAAATTCTGGTCTTTGAGAAAAGCACCAAATGATTATTTAGGAACAAATTCAATAGGCAGTCCTAATCTCCTATTTGATTTGCACGTCTTTCAATAAGAGGTGTGTGTTCGTCAATCTTGTATGGTGAGCAGAAAGTTATGTGCCTGAATTATTATATTATGATTCTGTAATAAGATTTCTATAAAAAATTATGCGCATATTTCGTAAAGATTTCTTGCATTTCATGCATGTTATGTTCATTCACTACATGGATGTTGTGTCACTCTCCTACTTGTTGAAAAGCCTGATTTGATTACCACTGTGCTTATAAAAGTTAAATTTTCATTTTAGTCCATTCACTGAAGCAAACAGAGAATTGTCCAAACGAATCTTGGAACTTGTAAAAGGCACAAGCCCTGAAACTTCATCTGAAGAAATCACAAGTAAAGACTTGAATTTATTCTATGATTTTTTAAAATAGGAGCCTGTGAAAGCATGCTTATAAGAGGGTGGCACTTAATGGAGGAAATATACCGTCAATCAGGGTTACTTTCATAAGCAGGTGGTAACTTTCATCAACTCCAAACAGCAGATTTTTCTGGTCTGTTATTTTTAATTGCCAGACGATCTCAATCGAACGGAATCAACGATCAAACCAAATCGAACGCAATCAAATCTCAATCGAACGTCAAAATTCTGAGTAATATTCGATTGGTTTGATTGTTGTTTGACTGCATTCGATTATCGTTCGATTGCGTTTAACATAAAGCAAAGAAGAGTCTTTGACGCCCTTTGTTGTCCCGTCGGGATCAACTACCATAAGAGTTATATTAGGGAACTCAACTGTAAGTAAGGCAGAATTCTGTAATCCAAACATCCGAACGCAATCAAACATCAATCGAACGTAATCGAACGCAATCGAATATCAATCGAATCTGAAAATTGCGGTAATTTTCGATTGAGATTCGATTGCGTTTAACAATCGAATTTCAATCGGTCGCTTGCGTTCGATTTGGTTCGATCGTCGATTCCGTTCAATTGAGATTGTCTGGTAATTGATTGTAAATTGAATGCAAACAAGTTGTAAATAAGTACTGTGTTGTTTTTCTTTACTTTTACAAATTGCAGACCAGAAAAATCTGCTGTTTGAAGTTGATGAAAGTTACCCCTCATTTATGAAAGTAACCCCGATTGACGGTAGGACTGTTTAAACAGGCAACCCTCACACCAGACATCCACATTCCAACCTATTAAGTTATTTTGGGTCTGACTTCAAAGATCTTTCTTTTGATAGCCTATTTTCGAGCTTTTATCCTTGGCTCAACAAAGTTGATTCACTTTCCAAATATATTTTTTTCTTGCATTTTACTTCCGACCAAATCAGTCAGTCTGTATCATGATTTTAATTTTATTTATTCAGATGCAATACACATTCGTTTCAAGTCCATTAGAGACACAAATCGGCGAAGAGGGAAGAATCCCAACTACAAAAAGGATATGGCCAAAAAATCACGTAAAGATCAGGTGAGTTGTTTTGGCTAATTACTTTGAAGCTGTCCAGGCACAAAAACTAGGTTCTATTTTTATGGTAGAAAATCTAAGTTTAAATCTTTAACCACAAACAGTTACTTTTTATGGCTGACAGGTGCTTGCAGACACTTTGAATGGAGATTACAAACGATTTTGTCGGTCAATTTTTTTTCTTTCAGTCAAAAGTTTCTAATTTTGATGAAATTTAAGACTTCTTTAATTTTTAGAGTGCACTTTTTCGAAAATGTAAATTAAAAAAAGGTCCCTGGCTCAATTGGGCGGCGGACTGTCAAAAGCACCTTCGCCATTAGATTTAAAGGTGCCCCTCAATTGACTAAATTCGCCCAGCTGACAAAGGTTTAAACTAATGTTTACTTCTGTCAAAATACCTGCTTGATTCTTGGCTGTCTTAAATAGCAATCTTTTTATTTGATTCTCATTTGACATTCTATTTCTTCATTAACAGAAACTCCTTACACGTATTACAACGTTGAACGATTCCACGTTGGATTCATGTTCAAAGAAATTATGGAGAAAAATCGTAACCATTGATATGGTATCATCAGACGAAGATGAGGTTGATGGGGACGTCAAAACTTTTATTGTTAGGAAACCCACCTGGAGACCAAAGCAAATAGACCAATTATTTGAGGTGTTGGACAATCACCATGATAAGAGTAGAAGTCAGCGGTCTAAATTTCAAAGTTATAAACGTGTTCTTGGACCTGACTCCTTGAGGCCTGAGCCTGATTGGTCAGGGTCTCAGTTAACTGCGATGAAAAAATTGGATTTAATCCCCAGCCACAATGAGGATGAGTAGTTTGCTCGCTCCCTCTAGCTGGTTGATTATTTTCAAAATTTTCATGGCAGTTGAGGTGAGGGGAATTAATGAACTGGTTTACCATCCGCTACCGCTCAAGTTCATTATTTCTTTAAAAACTCATTATTTTCTTCTTTTTTTCATGCCAAACTATCCAAAACACTCCTCAAAGTAAACTAAAATAACATCTTCCCTACGCAAAACCATGTTTTCGGGCGTTTTTTAAAGCAGTGGGTGGTTACAAGGGTGTTTTAAAAACTTACATTTTAGACGCATCTCAATTTTTGAATTTTTGTGCATGTGATTTTGATTCTGAAAGTGAAAGCAACTGTTTCACAGTGGAATTCAAGTTTAGAAGCTACCAGGTAGAAATAATGAATAATGAAGTTTTGCTGCATCAAATATTTATGTGACGGTAAACCGGTTCATTAATTCTTATCGCCAGAGTGAATGAATTAGTCCCTCTTTTTAAAAAAAGATTTGATGGACTTGTCAGCTCTAAGATTAGGCTTATTGTTTTGAAATTTGACTTCTGACTATTAATACTGTGTAAAGCTTTCTAAATTTTCCTACATTCTTGAAAACAACTTTTTAACAAAAGATTTTACACCTAAAGTGCTCTGTTCATGGAGATTGCAACACCTTTGACAATTGGCCTGTTTTCTTTGGATTCCAGTAGAGCAGACTTAAACACTGTGAAATTAAAATTTAGTGACATTCCAAAAAATCTTTCTGAAATATTTTTACAGCATTCTGACTAAGTTCAGAATCAGGTTCACAGTTACAGACTGTCTAAACGAATTTTGAGTGATCAAACTAAAAAGTTTCGTCTTTAAAGTTAGTTATTCGAACTGTTTAGTTTCTTTTTTTTTGTGAGAAATTAATTTGCTCTAATTTTCTTAAATCAGGGATCCCACTCCTCCTAAAATTCCTAAAATAAGTCAAAAATCCTCCTAAAATTCAACAAATCTTTTCCATCTTCTATCATCGTCTATTTTTCATCTATTCAATTTTTTGAAGGGTCAACCATGGTTTGTCCCGAGGGGAAAATTTTGAAAATTTGAGCTCTAGATTGCTTGAAAATGCACTCAGAACAAAATGCTTTCGAGAACAAATTAAAAATTAAAAAAGAAAAACTTGGCATTTTGCAAAATAACCATTTTTGAACAAATTAGCGCTCAATAGTTGAGGCACAACTATTATGACTAGTTTTATTTTGTCTGTGTATCTCCAAACCTGTCGTCTATTTTTTATCTTTTCAATTTTTGGAAGATCTAAAGATGAGTTTTTGGTAACTAGCCTTCTGTTGAAATATCTTTTGTTACTTTGAATAAAATCAGTCTATGTTGCTCAGATTACATTTCAAATTTGTCCCCAGTTTTTCTAATTCAAGATGCCTTTTGTTAATATTTTTTTGATCTTCTGAGTTAGCAGTAAGTATAACTGGTGATTTAGCCATAATGAGAGAATTTCTTTTAGAACGAATAATAGTTTACCAATACATAAAGTAATTTTATTTCTGTTACATTATTTCAGTCTTCCTGTGGCTGATTTTTTTTTTCGATAGAACATTTTTCTGATTGCTGACTTCAGGTCGATTTTAGAAATTTATTTCTTAAATTTTTCTAAAATCCTCCTAAAAAAATTGAAAATTCTCCTAAAATTTGACCAAAATCCTCCTAAAATTTGTCCTAAAATTAAGATATTCAGGGGTGGGATCCCTGTTAAATTGACAAAATAAGGCAAAATAGGACACCAACTTTCATCCCCAAACAAATTGCCAGTTATAGAGTGGGTCACTTGGTACAAATCTGTAATTGATTCTGGTATTGAATTATATTTATTATAAATTATATTTTTATCTGTACAAAATAGCGAGGTCAAGAATCGGGTGATAACTCACGACGACGGACAATTATCTACCGATACTTAACCTCGCTTTTGTTATTTTTTAAAAACTACTTACCGTAGAACTGCTAAGGCCTAACTTGCCAAAGCTACAAAACTTCTGATAGTTATGTGGTGTAGCCACAACAAAAATAAGATAAACTAAGCTGCTCAAGCAACGTAAAACTCTGATTTCCTCTAAAATGAACGAAAGTAAACTTATTTAGTTCAATCCTAGAAATATCCATTTTTTGGGGTTTAAAATTTGCAAATTGAGCCCTTTTTTGCGTGTATAGAGCGGTCCTACGGTAAAGATAATATTATGATGATAATATTAATAAAATTATAACTTATTTATAACTTCAACTAGAATTTCTATATAATTATTTTCATTATTGTACATTTCTATGAATTTTATTTTGAATTGTATATAAACGAATTTTGTTCACTAGTAAAACGAAAATACAGCGAAAACACTAAATAATGTTGTCTTTCATTGAGTAAACATAAGCAATTTTTAATACCAAGAAATTTAGAGTTATTGTTTCATAAAGCGTTTGAACATGTTAATTGGACTTGATCAAGAAAACGGTCGAGGAACAGAATGAATTTCATCATCTATTCGCTTTCAAAAATTCTAATTTTCCTTCATTCGTAAAACGAAGCATAGTTGGTTTTTCTCAGTAAAACGTTTACAGCGCATGATGGAATTTCTCATATTTTCGCTGTCAGAAAGTTCAATTTTCCTTCATTCGTAAAACGAGCATAGTTGGTCTTTCTCAGTAAAACGTTTGCAACGCATGATGGAATTCCCCACATATTCGCTGTCAGAAAGTTCAATTTTCTTAAATTCGCAAAACGAAAATTTCCTCTTCTAGCAATTTTCCTAACCTCTGAAAGACCATATTTTCGCACTGTCGATATTTATCGTAAAAAGCTCTGATCGACTAGTTTCGCTGCATATCGCATGTGCGATAGATAATTATTTCATGCAGTGATGTACAGGAATATAAACTAGAAAAATAAAACAAATGTCCAAATCCAATGTGTGTATTAGTTTTTAGATAGAGAAGAAATATATGAAGAAATAGAATGCTGGGCATGCAAACGCTGCGACAAGGGCATATGTAGGTAAAGATACATCGCATCAGACTTCCAGTCACCCATAACTGCAATGGAGTCAAGAGGCACACCAGCCTCCAAAGCAAAGGTAGCCCCACCACGTCTGAATGTGTGACCAATATTGACGGTGTGAGAGCCCAGAACGTGAGAGGTGTGCTTGAAGAATGTACATGAAATCCCGGTAAACAAAAACTCGGTTAGCCCCCAGGTAGGAATCCCTCCAACAAAAAGCTTGATCACATGGGAGGGCCCCTGGGGTAAGGGAGAAGGCTTGTGAAACTGCTGAAACAGGACAGAGGTGAGACGAAGGCATCGCCACCAGTGGTATAGTAACAGTGCGTTGACCGAACTGGATAGTCTTGCTCCATCTCACCCTGATGTGGATCTCAGAATCCAAAAAGGTAAAATCATCCCTGGTGAGAAAAGTGTCTGGGGAAAAATCCTTCTGGGAAACGGGTAAAAGGTGACTCTTCCGAAAAAGCCCAAAAAAGGAAACCAGACATAGAGCCCAAAAGGAAGCTTGTTTACTATCCCGCAGGTTGAGCTGAGAGTGAATGAAAGAAAGAATCTCAACCGTGATGGGAAGCTTGGGGACGGGAGGGACACCCTTGGAGCGCTTGATACCCTTCAACACAGAGGACAGGAAAAAATTATCAAGAAGAGGGTTGGGGAATCCCATCTCACGATGCAGGAGGCCAACAATGTTCAAATATATACAAACAGACTGAGGTAACAGGAAACGGGCTAGATACGCAGCATACATGCAGAGGTGCACACATTTAGCAGGAGCTGGCGATAGATCAAGCATATTGCAAAACTGAAGATAGACCTTGCGGTGAGTACGGTAGGCCTTGCGGGTATTGATAGCAAAGGTGGCTTCACGATAGAACTGCACATCTGCCAGCAGCGAAGACGCAAACTCTAAAAAGCAGAGTGAAGACGTGAGCCGGAGCCATGCAAGCCAAGAAGAAAATAGAAACAGCTCACAGACATGTGCCAGACAACATTATCAGTGGAAGCAGATTGACCAAAATAGTCACGAAGATACTGGAGAAAGGCTGCAAGATGTGCATGCTCATGGAGTCGAGATACATGATCAGCAACAACATTTTGGACTCCCGGCACATGAAAAACTTTTAGGCGAAAGTTATAGCTGGCAGAACACCAGAACAGACGTCTGAGGTAAGTCATTATGAGCGGGTTGCGAGATGATCCCTTATTCAACATCCCAACTGCAGCCGTGTTGTCACAGTAAATATGGACAACCTTATTACACAAGTAAGGTGCCCAGCGTTCCAAGGCAAAAACAACGCAAAGTGCTTCCTTGTAGTTGATGTGCAAGCCTGCAAGGGCAGGAGCATCAACCAACAAGTTAGAATAGAACCAGTCATTTTCAAAAACTGCTCCGATGCCAGTTGTACAGGCATCCGTGTGGATGTTAGTAACAGGTCTAGTGTCATGAAAGGAACACTGACCATTAAAAATCTCAAGAAAATCTAACCACCAAGAAATGTCCTTAAAAAACTCCTCACTCAACAAACACTTGGATGACTGTTTCCGTAAGGAGCCCACAAGGTCAAGAATACGACGCAAAAAAGTTCTTCCCCCATAAATAACTTTACAAGCCCAGTTAAGACGGCCAGCAAGCTGTTGTAGCTGCCTCTTTGATGCACGAGCTCGGGACTGAAAAGACAGTAGTGCATCTTTCAGATCGCCTAGCTTTTTGACTGGGAGCGAGAGAGTCAAAGAGGTGGTGCCAATCTCAACTCCAAGAAATACCAGTCTTGTGCATGGTGGGACAAGCTTAGAGGGGTTGATGGTAAAACCTAGGGAAACCAGAAGGGAGGAAAGAGTATCAAAGGCAGCTTGACATTCATGCTGAGTTCTACCAATGACCAAGAAATCATCAAGATACACTATGATCAAAGGGTAGCCTCTTCTCTGCATCATACGTCTGACACTCTGAGTTAGACGATGAAAAATACCAGGGGCACTACGTGCGCCAAAAGGGAGACGTGTGTCTTTTAGATACGTGTAATGGCTATCCCCACTAAATTTCCACTTCAACCCGAGAGCATCTCGGTTAGAAGGATGGACTGGGACAGATCTATACGCATGTCTCAAATCTATCTTAGCGATGAAGAAATCCTTCCCTATCAACCTGCAGGCGTCATCTAGGGTCTGGAAAGATTGCTTCTCAATATCGATGTAAGAATTAACGCCCATACCGTGGGGCATTGAACAGTCATGGATCAAACGGAGATCCTCAGAATCAGGCTTTGGAACTGCTCCAAGTGCGCTGACTATCACAGGCTTTTCAGTAGCAATAATGTAGTTTCCGGCCGCAAGTTCTTCAAGGATAGTGGCTTCAACTTTCCCTTTAGAACCCTGGCCAATAGCAGAATTGTAGTTATCCATCTCCGCAGGGCTGATTGAAGCATCTGCTGGGAGCAATTGAAACCCATTGACCACACCATCAAATAAAAATTGACGGTCCGGATCATTTTGGAGTTCTTTGTCTCAAAGTGCAGAAGCAAGCGGAGAAGGACCAGGTTCAGAAGAAAAGAGTCATTGAGAGCCACCCTCATTCACAGGATGCAGAAAACCCTGATGTGATTTTCCACAAGCCTGAGAGCCAACCTTGCGGTTACAGGCATGAGTGAACATGCAGGGTGACTTCTGACAACCTTTTCTTGAATTAAACATCCGACAAATCTCAGAGCCGGACGAGAGATGTGTCATTGTGGGAGGACCAGAAACCTTACTGTTACCCGCAAGACCAGAGGAGAGAAAATCAATCTTGGGTGAGGAAGTATCAGTGCCATGCCCAAGCCCCCGAGGTAGCTTTGCAGCCCAGCGAGGTATAAGAACAACCTCATGTAGATGGCTATGGTCAGTACTCCACGAGAACCCATAAGTATGTTGCAAAATCCGAAATTCATTGTCATATTGCAACACAGATTGCCATGTGTACTTAGTTGCCAGCTCTAAGACCTTAATCGCATAAGAAAGGTACTCCTGTACATGGAAAAGGGTGGAAAGCTTCCCAGAAAAAAGTAGCTCGTAAATAATTCTCAAATTAACAATATTAAATTGTTCAATTGTAACACTAGAAAGCTTAGGTTTAGAGTCCTGTAAAATCAAGGCAAGTTTACAATTGTTGTCATAAGACAAAACTTTTTCATCCTCAGCAGGTCGAATACGAGAAACAAAGTCCACTATACGTAAAGCTTTACCTCTGGTAACATCGTTGGTGCGTGTTGGGCGAAGAAAAAGTTCGTTCTGTGTGAACTGACGAGAAGGAGAAGGTTCAGTGTTCGAGCCAGAATTCAAAAAAGGAAGGACATTACCAAACGAAGAGCCAGGATTCAAGGTTTGTTGTTGTTGTTGAGAAGAGAGGAGCGGGCGGTGAAGCAAAGTAGACATTGAATCGGCAGGAAAATTGTTAAACATGGCGGATTGAGCAGTATGGTTTTCCCCTGAGGAACCGTTGCGTGTATCGGGCGGAGGGGCGGAGCGAGACGAATTTTGTTGACTGCTAGAGTCTTTTAAACGTTGAAGTTTTTCAGTCTGACGTTTAATTTCCTCAACTAAAACCTTTTCTTCTTCACGGAGTTGGTTTTCCTTATCACGTCTGATTCATTCTAGAAGCTCAGTTTCTTGATTTTTGAGGTCTTCAAGGTGTTGGCGGTAATGATTTATCTGCTCTGTTGAGAAGGAACGAGAGTCGGGGCTTTTCCTTGTCTTTTCAGCAGATGAGCGACGATTTCGTGATGGAGAAGAAGACGGAGACGGAGACGGAGACGGTGTTCGAGGTGGACCTTGGCAGTTTTTGCCTGGATGACCAAAATCATGTAAGTCGTGACTTCTTTGGCATCCAGGGCATTTCTTCTTTCTGGTACCAGTAGAGTTGTTATCTTCACTGGTGGGAGTAGTAGGTGGAGAAGTCAGGAACATGAGAATTGTAAAGAATAGTCTTTCAGCAAGCATTTTGACAGATAAACAGTAATAGGAGATAAAAGTAAAAACAGCAAAAAACAGCAGTCTGCACTGAAGAACTGAAGAACTGAAAAAGGCCCATGTGGAAAATCTGAGGCCTTAAATAGGGCATGAAAGTGAGGCTAAATCAAGAGTCCGGATTAGGACCAAAACAAACCAATTGCATCTAAACCCTGATATACAAAAACATATATCAGACACTAATTTTGAATAAGAGTTTACATAGGCAGTAAAAGGTACGAAATTTTGTTATTTTATCGCAGTCACCAAGAAACAATGAATTTATTTTTTGACAGGCTGAGTACGATTCTAAATGAGGAACCAGATATCGATATAATCATGGGTGATTTTAACATTGATTTGCTGAAAGAAAGTGAAGAATCTCGAGAATTATTGCATCAACTTGAAGGTTTTGATCAACTCGTAACCGAACCAACACATGTTGATGGAGGTGCCATTGATAATATATTCATTCGTAACCCATTTGATGCCGATATCGATGGTCTTAAAAATTGTACTAGTCTTTCTGACCATGATGTTTTAAAACTTGAGATTTCAGGTTAGTTTGTATCAAACTAATGATCATTTCCAGGGGCGGTGCGACACCCCTGCAAAACATGCACTCGCAGGGTATGCTCCGGAGTCTTTTTTGTCGCAGCTTGTTTTTAACCTACCCGGAGTTGTCATTAGATTTATTTACTGACTTAAAGTCCGCGGTAAATATAAGAAAACTATTTATCATGTCGCATTACATGAAGCGTGAATTCGAGTCTGTATTTTAGATTTTGTGTACAACAGCGTTTTGCAGAAAGACCTGGATGAGGTCAAAATGCAGGGTTTGCCCGGGATTTGATGGCTGTTAGTGTCAAAACGTTAAAAGTCAAGACTCGTCAAATGCCTTTAGATGCTTGGAGAAGAAAAAACAGAATAGACAGTCCTGATTTTATCTATTTTGTCGCAAATTCTGAAGAATTTGAAGCCTGCACATTTTCGATATTCTCAAAATTCGTCACCTGAGAGCTGCCATCAAGGTCATCTCAATGTTTGTTTTTCTTCTTATGGTTATCTTCTGAAATCCATTGCAACAAGGAAAGTCAAATCTGTAAGGTATGTGGTATTTTTTTCTATTATTTTTCATGCCTGCATGTTATCAATTATAATCTGATAAGTGCAGAAAAACTGCTTCCCTTCCCCCTCTTTCTCTACTTATCTGCCTATGGCCTATGATGACTTGTCATAATTTTTGGTAATCAACAAAATCACTTGTTGTGTGTGGTGAGTGAGTGGTGAGTGAGATATGTGAAATATTTATAAGATATTTGATCAATCGGGGTACGTAGTTACTGTTTGTTTGGCCAATCACTCTGGCTAAGAAAGGTTGACGACAGGAGATGAATTTGTGGCAATTTAAGAGGCAAAGGGACAACCAAGCTATTGTGGTTTTATTTTGAAATAAGAGAAAAAAAATAACATTTAAAATTTTGTGATTCTGACCTTGACACCCTAATGTTTTTAATATGTTTTGGCCGGTTAAAAAATGTTTCTGGGGAGAGAAAAAGAGCTGTGTGAGTTTTTCGCACACTATTTTGAGGTACACAAACAGATTGTATTTGACTATGTTTAGTTTGCAGGCCAGCACCTGCCAGTCAAGTACTGGTCATAAAAACTGCACGACAATCTTAAAAATGATTTCTCTATTTTGTTTTAGTTCTCTTCCAAATGGAAATTGCCTGTACAGTTCCATTTCTCTCCATCTTGTGGGCAACAATTCTTTGATGGATACACTTCGATGCCTTGCACGTGTGCAGAACTTTTCCTGAATTGTAAGTATTATTCTCAGAACCAAAAAAACCCATCCAAGAAGTTTAGTAGATTGGCTCAGTCATGAAGCATTGCGGTTGGCGGTTGCCCACAGTCAGCCGGTTATTATATAAGATTAATTCCATCGGTTGTTCAGTTGTCGTTTGACTTAAATTTTGTTGTTTTGTGTTTGTTAAATATGTAGGTGTAGCTTGCAAAGATCCTAATTCCCTCTTCATTATATACTTTCAGGTTAGTTGCCATCATACTGTCCAGTAGTCCCTAGATCAATGGATTATTTTGCACATTCACGTGGTTGGTACGAAATCTTTGTAAACACTGTCTGCTAATAAGATGAGTGAAACCATATCTAACTTAAAGGAAACAACAGAATGGAATAATTCAATCAAAATGATGATGTGTACCTAACATTTAGTTTCTTGGAAGTTTTTGGATTCAAAATTTTCCCTGTAAACTGGATATCAATATTTGTCATGTAATATCATCTCTGGAAAGTACATCTTGATTTGATTTTGACATGTAATTACCAATGCAAATGAATTTGGATGCATAATGTATATACATAGTATAAAATTTATAACACAACAACTGAATTTTGATACCAAACACAAAACATGCTGCATTATGTACATAATGAATAAATGAGTTTCTGATGACATATGGTTTGTTTTCAATTCGGATTGGAGCCTTTTTACCCCTGGTACAGGATTCCCTGCTTGATTTGGCAAACTGTTCCAAACGAGACACCAGAATGGGGCTAGACTACAATTTCAAGATGAACCAACTAGAGAGATTTCAGCTTCAGTACAAATTCTAGTTTTGGATACTTTAATCTTTTCTTGAGCAGTCTGAATAAAATAGTTTTGCTCTTTTTCTCTAAATTTTCATTTGAAATGGCAAAAGGCTTTTATTATTAATCTGATTGAAATTATTTAAGTCACCTTTTGGCAGCAATAAGATAAATAAATTTTGTATTTTTATAATTTATAATCTTTTGTGTGCTATTTTATTATTTTGCTATCATTTTTCACTTTTTTGTGTAAAGTTCAAAAAGTTCTTTAAAAAGTTCATGATAGTTATGACTTTTTTCATTGATATAATGAATTCCCAATGTTTTACACCTCCTTTCTCTTTCCTTCATTTTTAGGTTTGGGTGTGGAGGGGGGGCTTTGGTTATTTTTTTCTAAACAGAACAGTTCAGAGTAGATTTAAAAATGGAACAGAACGGAATTAAATTTGGTTGGTTACTTTCTAGACTAGACAGGGCTGACAAAATTCGAAGAAAACTTTGCAAAGCTGTTTTGCTTATATCTTTACTCTGAACTGTACTAATTTCTAAGTCTTATTGAGAGGTTTTTCATTTTAATTAGCCATTTTCAGAAATTTGAAAATATAAACTTAATTTATCATAACATGTCTGAGAATTTGACAACAATAGATTAAGGTTTCCTCAAATGAATTTGATTTCGATTAGCTTTTTAGTCAGCCCAGATGACTAAATTACATAATTTTTTCTTAGTAACATAAAATAGGACGAGAAAAACACATAACATAAAAAGACGCGTATAATTAAGAATAAGAAAAAAAGGAAAAAGATTCTTTTTTGCGTCATATTCAATAGTTAATAAAAGATACTTTTGCATTGTAAATAAAGAAAGAGAACTAATTATAGAGAAAGTGAGTATTGAAGAAATCACTTTTCTTTGAATAATGTTAAGTTGTATACTACTTGTAGAAATTCTTCTATTTGGGTCTTTTATTTTATTGTCATGACAAGACACCCGTCGAGTGTTTTTTATAATCTGATACCTCTGATATAAACTAGAAAGGTTCGAGCTGTGAGTCCAATTTTGGACTCACATTTTTAACAGTTGAACAAGCGCAGGACTCAATCACTGAATAAAAATGAGTAAACGACTGAACCACAAAAAATCGCGCTTTTTTCTGAGGCAGTTTGAAAAGAGAAACGAAAACAAGCTTTCATTGGCTACTTCATCAACTGTCATTTTGAGGAGCGAAATTCAAATTCAATACAATGGTATTAATTTGTTTCACCGACTTCTGCTTTGGACGGATCCCACTATGCACCACTACTTTTTCGTCTGAACGTTTCAAGCAAATAGATACGCTCTTTCAAGCTTTTCAGACTTTAACAAAGCTAGATTTCTTATTTGTACTTCTAAGCCTTCTAAGCCTTTTGGGCTGACTTTCCAGCGCAGCTGGTTTATTTTATTTAAAAGAGGCTAACATTATTAAAAAGTATGTTATTTTGTACTCAATTAATTAATGAAATGATTTCTTATTTATTATGTCTATAATTATGGATTTTAATTTTAAGAATTACATATGTCATATTGTTGATTTATTACTTTTTTATAAATTATGATAATATTTTTAATTGAACTATTTATTGTTTTGTAATTATGCTTTTCTACATACCTTTTTGGCATTCTTTCTATAAATCATGATTTATTATTTTGTAAGATGTATTTTTTTCTACGTACCTTTTTACCTTTTTATGAATTATAATTTTATACATTTTTATAATATTTTGAATTTAAGTATTTATTGTTATTTGTAATCTGTTGTAATATGTATTTTTTCTACATACCTTTTTGCATACTTTTTCTACAATTAATATTTTTTGAAATCACAGAATTTTGACAATAAATATTACTTTGAATGATAAATTATTGAACAAACATGAACTAAAGTTGTGATTGATTTGATTATTAATTAGTTATGGTTTTATGGTTGGAATATTTTGAATAATGAATGAAAAAAGTTACTATTGTTATGATTATTGGTTATTGGTTAATTCTTTATTGTTGGATCAGTTCGTTTGTGCTTATCATGCAATGCTAGTTCCTATCAAATTTACAACTGCATCAATCGTAAAGTCTGTTGTTATTGTTATCATATACTTCACAATCACTTTGATGGCATGTACACGCTTTTTTATAAGGAACCTTAACTTTGCTCTGAGCCTTCCTTATTTTTACAGAGAATTTCAGCCTCAAAGTTCCTTACGAGTTCCTTATTTACATAGCTAGTTTAAGTGAAAATTCTTACTCTTACTGTTCCTTATAACTTGTTTTCTTATTCTCAGCCTGAGCAGTTCCTTAACGATTCCTTATTTTTTGGACTATTTCAGCCTCGAGTTCCTTATAAACGTGTTCCTTATAAAAAAACGTGTAATCAATTTTCTTATAAAGCTCGTAGGATTTTCTTCATGGAATTTGTAAAATCGTTAAATATATTGAAGTTTCAATATTTTAAAGTCTCCTAGAGTCTTTTAGAGTCTTCATAACTTTATCCAATAACTTTACCAATTACGACAATTTATGTTGGCTATGAGAGATAAAATTATACCATTTGTCTTATCAACCAGTGTTAATACAGGAAATGAGCATTTTTACCATCGTAATAGCACTCTGCTTTTCATTTATAAGAAAGTTTTGTATGTAATCTAAATCGATTTTATTTGGACTTATTCTATTTCAGGAAAGCACACCCAGCAGAAATGGCTCCCCCCAGCGGTTTGCGTGAATGCGTGAATGGGCATTTTCGGTTGCGTGAATGCGTGAATCTGGGATATTTTGTGCGTAGATACGTGAATTTTCCCTTTTAACCTTCAATCATGTGCAGTTTTCCCGATTTTCCAATGTTTTACCGATTTTTCCCGAAAATTTTCCGATTTCCTGAAAAATCGGGTTATTGCGTGAAACTCGATGAAAATTTGCGTGAATGCGTGAATTTCGAAAAAAAATTGCGTGATTGCGTGAATTGAGGGTCGGCTGGGGGGGCCTCAGAAATGTAATGTTCAAAAATGTTCAATCACTTGCAATGGTCGGACCGTATTTTCCAATAAATAACATCAATGGTAAATGTTATATTCTCTAACCTCTGGTTTGGCATATAACGATGATTTTCCTGAAATATCATAGTATCTGCAGTTTTTGGAGTTTATAATGTTTGCTTTTGCCCACGTCAGACGTCAGAAAATTCAAAGTTGATTAATAATGCTCTTAAAATTTCACTTCTTTTTGTACTTTTAGCCTACATGTTGCCATACAAAATCTTCAACTTGAATTCGTAACACCACTCACCACTACAAGTTTTACAAATTATTGACGTACGACATTATCATTCACACTGTTGCAATAATGATTCACCATCGCATAATCTAATCTTCAATATCACAAAAGTTTAAAAGAATTCACGTCAATGCTGTTGGGAAAATATTTAAAATCAACTAATCCTGATCCGTTCATGTCTCACATCTTGTTCTGGTATGTCAGCCCTGTCATTCTACCTTGAATTATGTATTTCTGGTTGCTTGATAACCTTTAGTATTGAATTGCTTTTATCTTAAAAAATATGTACATTTCATATGGACGTTAATTCCTTTTGAAAATGAAATTATTTTATTAGATAATTTTATCGAGGAAGAAAAATTGTGTTCACAAATCTATATCTAACGAACTACAATTAGTATCATAACAATAGGAAAAAAGTATATTCTCTAAATTCATCATGTATATTTTAATTTTATAAAATTAGTACTTTGTAAACCCCAGTTAACGGAGGTCCCGGGAAAGAAAAATATGCAGAAAATGCTTGCATAAAACTACATGACACTCTGCTTTTTCAAAAAATTAAATCCCCGTCAAATGCACAAAATTTGGCAATTTATGCTTCGACGGCACAATATTTCTAACTATAAGTACGCTTTCATAACAAGCTTTCAATTGCTGCAACAGAAAAAGTTTCCAGATTTGGCAGTCGAAAAAAGCTAGACTAGAGCCTCATGGCTGAATTTTGCTTTTTGAAATCTTGTCTAGTAGACACAAGCAGCACCGACAGGACCCGCGACACCGGGGGGGCCAGGGGGCCATGTCCCCCTCACTTTTGTTCAAAGAAAATTTTTTTCTTAATTCCTTGATTTATTTGTGAAATTTGCCTTATTCTGGTCAAAATCAGTCTAAAATAGGGTCGTTTTTAAGCAATTTAGGGTGTTAAAATTAAAAGATTTTCCAGTTGCGCCTCTCTAGTCACTATATTTTTGGCCCCTCTACTTTGCAAATCAAGGCCCTGACCGACGTTATCTGGTACCACCAGACCAGATTACATTTTTTTACAAACATACAAAAATCCGAAAACAGGCTCAGATATGCATTAAATTATGATTACTCTTAGGTGCCAAATAAACGCTTATGTTAATTTTTCGAAAATCTTCCAACCTCCCGGACCTTATAAGGACTTCCCCCCTCCCGTTTATTAATTTCAAAGAATATTTTCAAATGTCAGAGAAAGCCTCTTTCATTTTTTTCTAATCTAAATACTAGTATCCTGATTTTAGCCTATATTTACCTTATTTTTTGGGCTTTCAGAAGTACAATTTTCAACCCCCCGGCAATTATGGGTTCATGAAAATTTTGCAAATTTTACAATACAAAAACCTACCCGTTATTCGAACCGTTTATTTGGCACCTCTTAAGAACAACGATGTGTAAAGCTCGACTGAAAAGTATGTTAAAGTAAAGTTAGATAGGAAATCTAAGTCACGTGACATTAATAGAATTTCAGCGCTTGATCCATCAGAAACTTTGCGAAATTTTGGAAACAATAGCAGGAATATTTTTCCTTTTTGCTTAGAGGAAGACGAGAATTAAGTCTCCGCCAAATTTTTTGATTTCGCGGATAGGCTCAACCGCGAAATTTCATCTCCGAAATCTCCACCAATGTAATCACAATAATATAATAAAGCACCGACATCTAGACGACCCGACTGTCGGGTGCGACGACAGGGTCGTACCACAGATCTGTAAAGCCCGAAGGGCTAGATCTCTAGCTTTTGCTGAAAAGTGTGTCGAAGTTAGATAGGAAATCCTATCTAAGTCACGTGACATTATAATAGAATTTGAGCGCTTGACCAATCAGAAGCTTTGTCGATTTTCGGAAACAATGGCAGAATTATTTTTTCCGATATTTAATTTTTTTTGCTTGGAAGAGCTTAAAGCACTCCATCTATCCCGTCGGGCTTTACAGACCTGTGGGTCGTACATCTAGCCCTTCAGGCTTTACAGAAATATGTGCCTAAGATTAGCTGCCAAAGTAAGTTGCATTGTAGGTAATATTGTCATTCTAAAGTACTCTGTGATTCTTCTCAAAACTACCAGGGGGGCTCATATGCCAAAATAATAATATTGAAAATGTAACCAAAATGACGACGATACGCCCCCGGGAATTTTGCTAAGAAAAAAGCCAGAAAGACAGATATTGAATACTTCAAATTTACGGCACAAACAAAAGAAACAACCCACGAAGGGGTCTCGTTCAACCTGGGATTGCATGAAAACTTGAAAGAAGCTAAAGAAACAAAATCACCTGTCAAGTTAAAGCATTATCGATTAAAAGCCAATTACAGAGACAATAGTAAAAGAAATATTCAATTGGACAACAAGAGCGCTGTTTTACCAGTGAAAAATGCAGACTTCGACGAAGAAGAAGCTGAAGTGATCCCTCCATCATTTGAGATCCAAAAAATTGTGGAAGACGGTTATGAAAATCAATTAGTTTCGGTCACAGGCTATGTATGCAATACCAATTGCTATGTAACAGAATTTACTGGTGGCTCAAAGAGAAAAGATGTGTACTTGAATGTTGATACCGGAGCAATAACCTTATCCCTTTGGGTACCTGCTTTCTTCGATATTGGAAATGGTGTGTACGAGATTAACAATCTAGCTGTGAAACAAATAAATATTGGTAATACCATTACAAATGTTTTGAGTTTTAGTGATTGTTCCAAGTTGAAATTGTCAATGAAACCAATACAATATGAAAAACCAAACTTTCTGCTATATGAAGTTTTATCGTTTCCAATCGACTCGTGTTTCAAAACTGCTGGAAGTGCGAAGTGTAACAGATGTGAGAAGCCTGTTACTCCACAAGATGATGCCAAATATTTCAAATGCTCTTGTGGTAATAATGTTCGATTTGGATCGTCCATCTCGTCACAAAGCTTCAAATTATCGTTTGGATAATCAAGAGAAATTACAGTCTTTCAATGTCAGCTGGATGATTATGTTGTCAAAAATAAATTACAAGAGCATCAATTGAGGATGCTCTCATGAGTGATGAAAACTCTGAAGTTGTTGTCAGTCGTAACAATGTGGCTGTCTGCTTCATTTAGTAAAATTTATCATTGAAGTGTTTTATTTTTTGTTCCATATTATTCGAGTCTGCTAAATCGCGTGCCACGCGTGCCAGCGTGCCTACGTGCTATGCGTGCCTGCGTGCCAACGTGCCTTGGCGTGCCAACGTGCCAGCGTGCCAACGTGCCTTGGCGTACCAACGTGCCTTGGCGTGCCAACGTGCTAGCGTGCCATGGCGTGCCAACGTGCCAGCGTGCCATCCAAATTTTGGCGTGCCATTCAAATTTTGGCGTGCCATCCGAATTTCGGCGTGCCATACGAATTTCGGCGTGCCATCCGAATTTTGGCGTGCCATCCGAATTTTGGCGTGCCATCCGAATTTCGGCGTGTCATCCGAATTTTGGCGTGCCATCCGAATTTTGGCGTGCCATCCGAATTTCGGCGTGCCATCCGAATTTCGGCGTGCCATTCAAATTTCGGCGTGCTCGTCCGAATTTTTACCGAAATTTCGGTAAAGCTTGGGGGAGAAGATGACACAACTTGGACCCCCCCAATATGGACCCCATTGTGGACCCCAATATGGACTCCCTCAAAATTAATGGGAAAGCATTTTCAAGGTTATTTTATGTAATGACACTTAAATTATGTAAATAATGGCATTATCACAAAATATGAGGTGTATACACCAATTTACAACAAGATGTTTTCTCATGCTCAATAGGATGCTGGCGGTGCAAATGGATATAGATTGTCATGCAATGAAAACATTAAATGCTCCAAGAGAGCTGTTTTAGAGATATGAAAATTGTAGTACTTTTACTATTATTTTATTAATTTCATTTTTATATGAACAGAGCATTACATAACTTTAAAAGTTTTGAAGGAGATACACGTGTTTCTTCCACGCGTAAGGCAGTAGTCTACCTGTCATTTTCTTGACAAAGCAAAATCTCATTTTCAGCTTTATATATAATATATGTTTAGATACTTAGCGTTATGCTTTTTTCTTGAGCATATGGTAATTTAAGCTGAGGCTGGACATATGCTTAATATGCTTAATTTTCTATTGTTCTAAAACAATAAATCCATTGTATTCGAGCCAGAATCCCAGCTTTGTTATGCTTATACGCGTTATGCTTATAAATAAAAAAACGTGTAGTGTACTTTTGAATGACGGTCAAGTATTCTTAAGAAATTGCCAAAATTGAGGGTGAATTATTCTTAACATGTTCTTACTTTTTTGGACTTGACTATTTTACAAACATGAGAAATAATCATATTGAGAGTTTTGGACTTTTGAGTTTCACCCTGATATTCTTATAGAAGATATTCTTATATAAAAAAGCGTTTATCTTAAATGCTCCAAACAACGTTAAACTACCTCCAGATGTTATGTCATTTTCAGTCGTTTTGAGCAGTTTGGAGTCTTGTACAGTAGAGTAAACAAGGATGAAGCAACATTGGCTTACTTTCAGGTACCTACCGGGGTTGGAAAAGATGTCAAAACTTAATATACGAGGGGGGGGTGGAATAAAAATATCCTGGATGGAAAATTTTCGAAAAATTAATTATAGCGCCCCGGCTTTTAGGTATCCGAGAGTAGATTAAACGACATAGTAATGATGTTTCTATGTCACGAATAGGTAACTGCTTTGACGTTAAAATCTACTCTCATACGCAGATCTTTCTTCACCCCTGTCTACGCTACTGTTCTAAAAAATTGAAAAAGCTTTTCATTCTGAAACCTTTTGAAAAAGTTTTTTTCTGGAATTTCTTTTTTTGAAAACCTAAAACTTCAAAATAGCCAAAAAGCTCATGAGTTTACGGTTACCGTTTTTGCCTTCTTAAATCAAGTGGTCAGAAGCTGTAGCCAAAAATAAGGAGCTTAGTTAAATAGCCGTACCTTAACCCGTGTAAGAGACCGTAGTAAGTGTATATTTCAAAATATCGCCTTACAATTAATGGTTCTCATGGAAAATAAAGACTCTGAAAATTTGAAAAGTACGCAAAATTTGGTTGTCACGCCAAAACTTGGATGGCACGCCGGAATTTGGTTGGCACGCCGGAATTTGCTTGGCACGCCGGAATAAGGATGGCACGCCAAAATTTGGTTGGCACGCCAAAATTTGGATGGCACGCCAAAACTTGGATGGCACGCCGGAATAAGGATGGCACGCCAAAAGTTGGTTGACACGCCAAAATTTGGATGGTACGCCAAAATTTGGATGGCACGCCAAAATTTGGATGGCACGCCAAAATTTGGATGGCACGCCAAAATTTGGATGGCACGCCAAAATTTGGATGGCACGCCAAAATTTGGATGGCACGCCAAAATTTGGATGGCACGCCAAAATTTGGATGGCACGCCAAAATTTGGATGGCACGCCGGAATTTGGATGGCACGCCAAAATTTGGATGGCACGTAGGCACGCTGGCACGCCAAGACACGTTGGCACGCCAAGACAGTTGGCACGCTGGCACGCTGGCACGCCAAGACAGTTGGCACGCTGGCACGTTGGCACGCCAAGACAGTTGGCACGAAGGCACGCATGGCACGCGTGGCACGCTGGCACGCCTAAAAACCGATGGCACGCTGGCACGCGTGGCACGCGATTTAGCAGACTCATATTATTCAGCCTGCGAACATACTAGCTTATCTTTTCAGTTGCTTCAAAACAAAGTTAAAGAATATAAGCTAATGTCGTTTAACCTAATAATGTTATAAAATACAGACCAGAAAGTATTTCACTGTTTAACAATTCAACCTAGTCCACTGTTAAACAATCCAACCTATAGTCATGTCCGGTCCACTGTTAAACAATCTGACTTAGTCCACTGTTAAACCATCCAACCTAGTCCACTGTTTAACAATCCAACCTATAGTCATGCCCGGTCCACTGTTAAACAATCTGACCTAGTCCACTGTTAAACAATCCAACCTAGTCCACTGTTTAACAATCCAACCTAGTCCACTGTTAAACAATCCAACCTATAGTCATGTCCGGTCCACTGCTAAACAATCACACCTAGTCCACCACTGTTAAACATTCCAACCTAGTCCACTGTTTAACAATCCAACCTAGTTCACTGTTTAACAATCCAACCTATCCATGTCCGGTTCACTGTTAAACAATTTGACCTAGTCCACCGTTAAACAATCCAACCTAGTCCACTGTTAAACAATCCAACCTAGTCCACTGTTAAACAATCCATTATTTCGAAATTTCCAATCTGTGGCTGCGTTTAGACCAACTGGCATTTGTAATTTGGTATTTGCTGATGAGGGATTGGATTTTGATAGCTTTTTCATTGCATTTTCTGTAATGGCATTTAAGGAATCGTCTTTTTAGAGTCATTACTGAAAAGGTGATTCCCTCAAGTTCAACTTTGACAGATCAAACAATGAAAAACATGGAATTTCTCAAAAACTGGTCTAAACGCAGCCATTCTCAATAATGTTTGAAATTTGATTTTAATATTGATGGTTTTTATGTGTAAGGCTTGGGGTATGTTTTGTTTCTTTTTGTTCGTAAGACTGAGGTAATTCTTACATTTTCCGTAAGTCTATCTTTGTGTTTATTTTTTTTGTTTTTTTTCTTAATATTTTTTTGGTTGTTCTATACCTATGCAGACAGAAGCCTGTTCCATATGGGCTAGAAACTTAAAAACTGAAAATTCTAACTACTGTCCTAGGTGCAAAAGACGATCCCATGCTAAGTGTAACGGCATAGAAGCAAAATTAATTAAAAATATCTGCCTCTGCAAAACTTGCAGAATTGAAGCATTGCCTAATTTTGATTCTGATGATGAGTTACCTGCTTGTAAAGACATAAGTTACTTAAAATCATATTTCGAACATTTGAATTCTATCTCGAATACTTTTTCTAACATTGATTCGCAAAAAGACGACCAGATTAACGAGTATGACTATAATGACCACGTGATTAATTTTATCTGTAAATATTACAGTACTCAGGAATTTACCTATCTTCCTCTCAACAAAATTCACTCTCTTGTTTTCATCATATGTTCTCTAGATAAACACCATGACAATCTCATGACAACATTATCTAAACTCGATCATAACTTTGATTTTCTTGGTATTAGTGAGACCCGACTAAAATCTTCTATCAAAAACTGGAAAAACGCAAATCTTTCTATCAAGGGTTATAAATCTTTTGACACATCAGCTGTTTCTTCAGTTGGAGGTACTGTCTTCTATATTTCTGAATCTCTCGATAGTAAACCTCCCCAAGACTTTTTTAAAATCATCTCTTCTAATAGTGGAAATCTATCTACTTTTGCTGAAATAATTTTTAAAAACCGAAACAAATATATCATTTGGTGCATCTACAAACATCCTTCTTTCAAAATCGATGTTTTTAATGAACAATATTTATCACATCTTTTGAAAAAAGCATGCAAAGAAAATAAAAAGCTCATTTTGTTAGGTGACTTTAATATTGATCTCTAGATCTCTACCTGTCATACTGAAATCTCTCACTCTAAGTTTCTTTGATACACTTGGTGCATATCAAATTCTTCCATCAATCATACTTCCTACTAGGGTAACCGACACATCCAGCACTCTCATCGACAACATTTTCACCTCAACTACTGACTGTTCTTCGATATCTGGAAATCTTTGCATATCGCCCTTCCTTTTTCCCTATTTAATTTATTCGCTGATGACACAATGCTTTTTATCAGAAACGAACTCTTAAAACTGTAACAATCACCTTTTTGTTGTTACTAAAGTATATTCCGTAAGTCTTATCTTCGAATGACTCCAAATAATGATTTAACACGATATATTTATGGGGTTCGCTATTAATTAATTTCCCTTAGATTCTTTTCTTCTTCCTTTAAATTCAAATTCGTAATTACAATATAGGATTATGCTTAGTGCGGGCTGATGGCCTTGCTATTTGTTTCTTAGGCTGATTGCCTATCTTCTTTCGCTTTATTTCTTCTCTATTCGCTTGCTTCTCCCGACTGACTTCCTTGATTTCGACTCCTGTATTTATACTGTTTTTGAGGTGGTGGAGCGCCACTCCTTCTTCTTGTTTTTCCCACGGTTTCTTTTGTTTGATGAAGAACGTTGCTCCGACGTTGCCTTGTCTCGCCAGTACGTATTGTATTTAAGAATTTCGTGTAACGCAATTTGCGGTTAGGGTTTTTCCATTTGCTAGGACTTGCCCAAACCTTTTTCTTGTGGAATTTATAACACTCCTTTTTGGGCTTTACGGATTATCTTTTTTCTCACGGTTGAGTGAATCGTTCTGTAAACGTTTACCTAAAAGTTTGTTCTCTTGGTTTGATTGGTGGATTCTTTGCAGCATTAGGTAATGTTTTTGTCAGGTTTGTATCGAAATCTCGTGCTTACGTAGTTGGTGGTTTGGTCTCTACCGAGAGGAATGTTCGAATTCCAGGGATTATCCTTTTTCTCACGATTGGTCGAATCGTTCGTTAAACGTTTGCTTTCAGAGTTCATTCCAAATTTTGATTGGTGAATTTACAAAGCTATTTGATTGGTTGTATATTTGGAGAATAGAAGGCAGCTATCGTTGTTGTTAGCTACGGCGTTATGATTGGATAACTTTTATTTTATTTTACTTTAGGATAAATATGCTATTTACATTTAGTAAAGGATGTACTCGTGACAAAACCTATAGCCAAGCAAGCTAAGATCGATCTTAAACTTCTATTGCATTGGTTGAATGCAATAAAGATATTTCTGAATGCTATCAAAACTGAGCTTATTATCTTTAGACCTATTAGAAAGAATATAAACTACGATCTAAAAATAACAAGAAGCCCGTTAGGCGTGAAGGCCCCGCAAAAGCGAAATTTACGCGATTTTCGCGAATTTCGAGATTTCCAAAAATTCCAAAAAATGTTTAACAAGATTTCAGGAAAGGGATGTCCAAAGGATTTAAAATTTTACTGCGTCGAGCAAAATAAAATGACAAATAAGTCGACAAGGATAATTCTCCCTTTCTTAGAACAGGGAAGTGAAAAAATAAACGAAACATAATGTACAGTAGTCAATCAAAAATAAATTGAATGTTGAAAGCTCGAAACTTTCTACCCGAAGGTAAACAATCAAATTCAAAATATCATTAAATTCAACTTCCATAAGAAACAACATCATTGCATGAAAAAAGTTCTAATCTTGTTCAAATTTACACATGAGCTGCATTTTAGTCTACATTTACCATGTCCATATTCCATTTAAAATTAGTATTTATAATAATTCTGTGTCGAGTTTAAAAAATCAAGCCGCCAATTCGTAAAACACAACAGATCCAGAAACAACCATATTCACATGTAGCATCATGGAAAAAGTTCCAATCTTGTTCAAATTTACACATGAGCTGCAGTTTAGTCTCCATTGCCATATTCCATTTAATCGGTATTTGAAATAATTCTGTGTCGAGTTTGAAAAATCAAGCCACCAATTCGTTGAACGAGACAGATCTAGAAATATAAACCATTTTCACACGTAGCATCATGGAAAAAGTTCCAATCTTGTTCAAATTTACACATGAGCTGCAGTTTAGTCTCCATTGCCATATTCCATTTAATTGGTATTTGAAATAATTCTGTGTCGAGTTTGAAAAATCAAGCCACCAATTCGTTGAACGAGACAGATCTAGAAATATATAACCATTTTCACACGTAGCATCATGGAAAAAGTTCCAATCTTGTTCAAATTTACACATGAGCTGCATCTTAGTCTCCATTGCCATATTCCAATTAATCGGTATTTGAAATAATTCCGTGTCGAGTTTGAAAAATCAAGCCACCAATTCGTTAAACGAGACAGATCTAGAAATATATAACCATTTTCACACGTAGCATCATGGAAAAAGTTCCAATCTTGTTCAAATTTACACATGAGCTGCATTTTAGTCTCCATTGCCATATTCCATTTAATCGGTATTTGAAATAATTCCGTGTTGAGTTTGAAAAATCAAGCAACCAATTCGTTAAACGAGACAGATCTAGAAATAACCATTTTCACACGTAGTATCATTGAAAAAGTTCCAATCTTGCTATAATTTACACATGAACTCCATTTTAGTGTTCATCAGCAAATTCCAGAATCAAGTCTTTTTGAAACAAGAAACTAAAAGTGAAAGTCAGAAATTGATTTAAGGTATAGAATTTTCACTCAGAAAGCTTTATGAAAACTATAACATATGACAGAATGTTGAAAAAGTTTACAAAGAAAAATCACTACAAAGTTTCTTTGGTTTGAAAGTCTCTTGACCACTAAAGCAAAGAAAATGTTCAAGAAAGTAAGAATCAACACATGAAATCAATCTCCTCGCTTCAACCGCCATCTTGTATCTGTTTTGTTTTGAAAACGTTTGTTGTTTAAGGAGCGCGAAATCAGAAAATATATCTTTTTTAGCCAGTACCCGACTTTCGCAAGCTTTTCCCTCTCAAGACGGCAAAAAGTGTGTTACTGGTATAAAGCGCCGTTTCTACCAAAACGGACACACAGAAGGAAACACGGAAAAAAAAATAGTGACACTCTCTTTAAAGGCCCACTCGCTAGCGCTGGGCCAAAAATCAACGGACACAGACTCAGACGGGACTCAGACCTAGTAACTTTGTGAAATATTTTGGTGTATACATTGATGAACATCTAAACTGGAAGCACCGCATTGATTTTGTTTGCAACAAATTAAAACGTGCGAATGGTGCACTGAGTAAACTTCGGCATTATGTCTACAAGAAAACGTTTTTAGCATTATATTATTCTTTATTTCATTCTGGGGAAAACGCCAATCTGTCCACGCCCGTCGAATTCTAACACTAAAAAAGCAAGATTTTCCGATTCCGATTTTCGAGCACATTCCTCACATCTCTTCTTGGATTATACTCTTTTAACCTTTTTTGACTTCGTAAAATACCTAAATATTCTTTTTATTTTCAAAATCTTTAATCGAATGTTACCAACCTCTTCTGCAAGAACACTTAATTTTGACTCGTCTTGATGATGTTGAGCGTCATGAAGTCATGCGATGTAAATCTGGTCTGTTAAAACTTCCCGAGGTCTCCTCAGTAACTTATGGCAATTACTCAGCACTATATCAATCCATTTTATCTTGGATTGAACTTCAGAAATTCTTGACCGTTCTTTGATGATATGTCAACCTTAGAATTGGATCGTCTTAAGGACTCAATTAAATTATATTACCTGTTGCAATATTTTTAATTATTTCTATCAAATTACCTATTCTAGCCGTAGATTCAATTATATCTTACATTAACATACACAGGAAAAAGTCATCAGATCCTACGGGTGGGAAAACCCCATTTCCAGCACTGGAAATTTGAAAAATTATTTGTTCTGCGTAAGTTTTCTCAAGCTGCACAGTGGAATTTATTAAGCCGGAGGATTTGCAAAATCCCACTGCGGACTTTTTTCAAAAAATATTTTAGTCTGAAGTTTTAGACGTGTAATATTGAAATAAACCCTTCTTACGAGAAAAAGCACATCACGCTAGTGTGAAACGTAATTTCCCCCCATTGGAATTTCCCTGCAATAAAATTCGGGTAAAAATTTGAATCTTTAGGATTTCCGATTTCACACCCTGGACTTTATCTAAATTATTTTGATACATCGATACATCGGTATTACTAATATCACAATCAGGAAACCCCTTTAGAGTCTTTTTGATATATCTTAGGTGTGAGTGTCAAATAAACACTTAGCAACTATATAGTCGACGAAAACTAACACTACAAAACTCTAAAAACGCAGAAGGTCAAGACAGACAAAGGAAAAAATCATTTGTTCCCCCGGATGGGAAAGTCGAATTAATAGGGTGTGAAAGTCAAATTAATAGGGTGGGAAAGTCAAATTAATAGGGTGGGAAAGTGCAATTAATAGGGTGAAATAAGACCACAAGTGAAAATTGGGTCAAAACTGTTCAGATTGTATGCAAATCATTAACATTATAAGAGTGTAATCGATCAGTGTGTAACACAACGCTAAAGGTGAGGCGTCCCGCAAGGGCGGGAATCGTCATCCGCCGTGCGGCCGTTCAATCGGTATCACGTCGTTGTTCCGCTGTTGTGACAAAGTGCTGTGATTCTCAAAGTAGCGCAAGTACATGACAGAACGAATGGGAGCTATCGAGCCAATGCTCACGAATGATCGAATACATTTAACAATTTATCAAATAATTGGTAAAAGCTAGGTGAGGAATTGAAATTTCGGCGTGTGATTTTCGATTTGACCTTTTGATAAGCTGGGTGTGAAGTTCAAATTTAGGCGTTTTATTTTCATTTTCACTATTCTCAGCACAATGTCGAGAGCAACCACCTCGTGCATGTTAATTTAGTTTTAAACCGCTGGAATTTGTTTTTTTCAACGTGGGATTTTATAGAGTGGTTTTTGGCACTTCCCACCAGAGTAAAACATTGCAGGGTCCCACGCGTGGGAAACATGTACTTTCCCACCCTTTTAATTTGACTTTCCCACCCGTGGGAACTGATGACTTGTTCCTGTGATAGGTACTTATGTTTATAAAATTTTTTGTAGATTTATTTCTTGTAACTTAACAATTTTGCGACAACCTCCTTAGTTTAGATTTTTTTCTATGAGTGTGGTCGCTAGTCTTGTTATAGACAAATAAATAAACACTACTACTACTTGTCACGAATAGACAACCTAACCTAGTTTCATTCCTGGTCACTGGGTTCTTAAAGAAAGAAGAGACTCAGCTATCCAACGAGCTATAAAAAAAACTCTAAATCTTTCTGGTTCAGGTCCATGATCACATTCACCAGAACCACCAACTCCTGCTGCACAATCATCAAAACCACCAACTTCAGCGGCACATTCACCAGAAGCACCAACCCCTGCTGCCCCGGGGGGGAGTACTAGGTTTGCAAGGTGACGGGTATGTCCGAGCCGAAAATCGAAAATCGACCCTTTGAGAGACAAAATTTTGGTGATTTTGGGACCCTTTGAGAGACTTTTTCCTAAATTTTGGTCCATTTTTTCCAAATCTTGGTTTGATTTTCACCAATTTTTGGTCAAAATTTTTGGAAATCGTGACCCTTTGAGATAGAAATTTTTGACTTTCGTGATTTTGGGACCCTTTCAGAGACTAACTTTTGAATTTGTACCCCTTTGAGAGACTTTTGAGGAATGAGAAAAGGTACCCTTATGGCTCGCACATACCTGACACCCATTTTGCCTAAGTACCCCCCCCCCCCCCGGGCCTGCTGCACATTCAACAGAAACACCAACTCCACTATCACATTCACTAGAAACATTAAGTCCTGCTCTACATTCACCAGTATCGAGTTATTCAAAATTAGAGCCTTTAGGACCACCGTTTTTAACTGGTCACCTCGTTACCACCTCGTTACCACTCGTTACCTCTTTTAGTAACAACGCAAATCATACCATGCAGTGTATTTCCACCAAGCCGTTCCGTGCCTTTTTTGTAACAATGAGCTAGGAGAATATAAAAATGCCAATACTTCCTGAACCAGAGTTTTTTTATAGCACGTTGGATAGCTGAGAGTCTCTTCTTTCTTTAAGAGCCCAGTGACCAGGAATGAAACAAGGTTAGGTTGTCTTCTCGTGACAAGGGATAGGACTAGGTTGGATTGTTTAACAGTGGACTAGGTCAGATTGTTTAACAGTGAACCGGACATGACTATAGGTTAAATTGTTAAACAGTGAAATACTTTCTGGTCTGTATTTTATAACATTATTAGGTTAAACGACATTAGGTTATATTCTTTAACAGTGCTCTCCACTACTAAAGAATCCAACCAGTGACCACGCTAACTGCACCTGATCCTCTTACTAAATAGTCAATATTGATTTTTTGAGTTCTTTATGTTTTTACCTAAACTTCTAATTCTAGGAGAGCAAAAACACCATTTATTTTGGGCTAGTCCTCCTTATTAGTTAAAGTTAAATACTGCCAAGTTAAGTCAATTTATCAAAAAAATAATGATAAATCAACATTAGGGCTGTAGGCAATCCTGTAAATACTTGTTTATATTTTATATGTAAAAAGCTCCCGTTAGTTCTCGTTCTACCATCATAATATCGTTATACAGTAATTCTGTTTTAATTCTGTCAACATTTGGAGAGATGCATGCACAGAATTGCTACTTGAAATTTTAAAAATTTTCAATTAGTGGACAATTTTTTTTGAGTGTGGAAACTATTCTAGTCGTGAGTTGGGAAGTTGAAAGCGCGAGTTGGGGAGTTGAAGAATTACAGGTGCCACCGAGAAATAATAACATCCATCAAAAGTACGTAAATGTAATATGAGAGTAATATATAACACATTATAACATGTATAATACATAACACCTGTATAATATGCCCATTTCCCTTAAACACGTGCGCTGAGAGTATCCTCGACTTAGCTAAGGGGCCGGAAAACCGTGGTCTGCAAAATAGCTAGTTTTTCGGGCATTGAAAAATTCGTGTCCTCATTCTTTAATTTCGATCAATTATCGATTTTTATTCATTTAGTTTCAACTATGAATAAAATTTGAACTTTTTCTTTTTCATATAAAAGAAAAATTAGCATCATAAATGTAAGCGAAAGACTGTGGGATGCATTTAAAGTTATGTCCTAAAATCGTTTTTCGAAATCTTCACGGGTTTGAGCAACTTTTGAAAGTTTATTTTTCTTGAAATAACTCAGCATTACTTCGGAAAGCAGAAAAATCCTAAGAAGTGTCACAAAAATCTCAACTTTCAACTTTGAAGCCGCATAGGTCAAGCTTGCAAGATTTAGCCCCGACCTATGGTTGGGTCCGCAATTTATCTGGCTTTCAGGACAACCCAAATGGGAATATCCCTATCGAGTATAATCGGTGCAGTTTTGAATTTAGTGAAACCCCCTACCTGGCCAACCAATAGAAGCTTTCTTCGAATAATTTGTTAATATTACAGACCAGACCAAAATTGCTGAAAACTTGCCGTGATTGGCTTATTCGCAATAAATCGACGATTCTGATTGGCTTAGAAAAAAGGAGGCGGTGAAATGAAAATACAAATTTTGAGAGAATCTTTCCACTTTTTGATAAAAAATCCCCTCAAAATCCTTTTTCCAAGCAAAGAAATATTCATCTTAGGGCTCAGACTAAGACTAAGACATGCAATAATAATTGTGGTAAGGGATGGAGTCAAAATTAAAACAAAACAAACAATTTTATGAATTATATTCATCAAAAATCCTAAAGGTGGGTCACCAAGTCACATCGTGTCACATCTCAGTTTGTAAGCCTAAAAATGAAACAAAGGAAAATCAATCCAAGAATGTTCAGCTTGACAGATCTCTTCCTGTGAACAGTTATAAACGCTGAGAAAGGCTCAAGTGAGAAGAACTCTACAAAGAGGAGGGTAACCAGAGAGAAGACAGGGGTGGTTGGTTGGTTTCTAGCAATATTTCTGGAAAAAAGTTTTCCCATTGAAATATTGTCAATCTTTAAAGGAGGATTTTGATGTGAACTGGACAGCAATCAATCGGTTTTTCCTTTTTCCACCTCAAAGATTTATTGGAAAGGAAGTAGGAGAATAATAGACATAAAGATAACTTTCTGTAAAACAAAAGAATACTCTCAGTACTCTGATGATAGCAACCATAAAAAGGGTTCACGAAATTTTCGAGAAAAACAATAGAGCAAAAAATGCAAAGAAACTGAGACTATATATTTTATAAAGCATTGGTTACCTTCTTGTATCGACAAAATAATTCCAAACCAAAGGGCACCATTACAATCATTTCTTCCTTTTCCAACAGTCTTGATTCGTTTATGTGGCTTGAATTTCTTATTTTACTTCTTTTTTCCTTGCTTGAGTAGCAAGCCAAATATCGAAAGAATCTATATCGAGCTGCAGAGCTCCACCTAAAACTCATTTGAACAGATAAGAAAAATTTGAACGCAGAAAACTGAGGTTACGAAGTCTTTCTCTTTCTCATTATTGAGAGATATTTTGAATGAAATCTTGCAGCAGAAATGCTTTTGGTTTGTTAAGGTGAATAACATATCCATAGATTGAATGATAAACCATAACTTCGATTAAATACAAAGGCATCTTTCAAACAAAGAAACTTTGAGTGACCTGCTAAGAAAAGTCTCGAAGTTTCCATATAAAATATTTCCAAGACCGTCCAGATTGCTCACACATACCAAATTAAAATCGAATAAAAACATTCGAAAAACAGTCACGCGCGTGTGTTCGATGATCAACATTCGAATCTTAAAAAGATAGTTTACATGGCGAAAAAAGAGAAAAATTGAAACAAGGCTCTATTTAAACTCGCGCGCGGAGAAAAACAAAATTTTTCGAAAAATTACGTCCTTAGACAACTCGAGTCGAAAGCTATCTTCTAACTGTCAATTCATATCCATTTAAATTTCAAACATCACATTGAGTAAAAATCTAATTTTTGTTTGAAGTGACTCTAGACTCGTTGTTTCACTACAATTTTTTCAAGGGAAATATTTATCTGCATCTTTGCGGCTCTTGTTTATTTACATTTTAGATTTTGGATCTTTGAGTTCACAAACATGAGAGAGAAGTTGTTTGATTGGAATCTTGTTTTTAAAGTGGTTTTAACTTCAGTTCTTTGCAAAAGAATATACTCAGAGTATTTCTGCATGTTTTTATGTTCAAATTCAGTATTACTTTTACGACTTTTGATCTATATAGAGTGGCTATAGTTTGTTTTGTTGGCATAACTTTTGTAATTAAAATGTTTATATTTATTTTTCTTTGGTGGACTACATGGAAAAATAGGGTAATTGGAAAATAATTTTCTGTTAGACAATTTTGAATATGTCTTCGTTACTTTTCAGCTTTTAGTTTGGCTCAAAAACATTAAAAAAGCAGCCAAAACATGCTTAGAAAGTGACCCTCAATCATAGACCCCATCCCTTTGTTTACAATTGTCGTACTTTGGCGGCCATTTTATTTTGAAATTATACTTCATCGCAGAGGTCTCCCGTACGGAAAAACTTTTATCAAATAGACAATGCGCACATAGTGACCTACGCTACGATAATGGTGGTACAGAGTGTATCTCTGACAACAAGCTGGTCTGGAATAAATAATAAGACTATAGCATCCAGATCATCATCAAAATACTTACTCTCTTCATTTTCGACTCTAACATCCTCACTTGAGGAAGCCATTTTGTTTGTATTTTTTTAAAGAAATCACTTTCGTTTTCCCGGAAAAACACTTATTTTTGTGTCTAATTTATGCAACGGGGGAGTGCGCCATAACTAAGCTGGAACAATTGAACGGCCCCCTCTCCCTCCACCTCCTTGGGAAATTAACTCTTTATGTACTACTTACTGAACATTATCAATTTATTGGTGCATTCACTAACTACACAAACATAAAATACTTAGTAGTAACCGAATAATAAACCTCTTTAAATACTCTACAAAAGACCAGAAAACACATGATAAAATTTATAGAACAGCAGCAAGTTTCAAAAGCATGTGTAATCAAGGAGCAGCCATTAAAAATTTCTCACAATGAATGTTTACAAAGGCTTGGTTACACTTCTTACACTAGCGTATTTGAATTATTAAGAAAAGCGCTGTTTTTTATCTTTGTGAGTGAGTCCACCTTTAGAATATTGGCCGTAGTACGCCCGCAGCCAAACACCCACACCATAATTTGCGCCCCAAAAGTATTGCCCGGATAAACTACAGAACGTCAAACATTTGGAAACTGAAAGACGATAAAAAAAAAAACAGACAAAATTTTTCACTCCCCTCTCACTCATCGCGAAACTATTACGCCACCTACGCTCCGCTCGGTGACAAAAAAAACAACGTGTAACAGTTTTTTGAAAACCACCCATGGTGTAAACATTATCAACCTACAAAATCCACACTGCCAAAATTATAAAAATAAGTCAATATAATTTCTATCAAGAATTTCTCGTAAAATGTTTTTTTGCAATATTCTGGAGGCATATCATGTGAAGAGTGACTGTGTGGCATTTCAATGCTTTTAATGATTATGATACTTGTTGCTTAAAATGTTTTGCATCATCTCACATCAGCTAATCTCCATAACTTCTGGTTGCAAAAATGGAATTTTTCTGTCATACACAAACTTGTGTTCACCCAAAGATTCATTTCACGTGCACATACATAAGATCAAATACTGTTCTGTCGTAATCAAGCCAGACATAAAAATTCATTGTATAACAACAAAAGTTTATCATCCCATGAAATGGTGTAGCTAAAGATTTATCAACCAAACGAAACTGACGCCAAGCCAAAACGTATCTCGTAAAATGCTTCTTTTCAACATTCTGGAGGTGTTCAAAGTTGGTGGTATCATATGTAGAGCCAAGTAATACATGAAAAGTCATTTGCTATCCCATTTGCCATGAGTCAACAAATCAAACAAAAACCAACACTTTCATGTCACATCGTGTTTATATGGGGTAACTAGAAAATCAATCCACAAGAACAACCATCTTCCTTTATTATGAAGTGTTCCAGAACTATTGGTAGGTTGTTTGTAAGTAAAAAAACCCACAAAGTTTGTTTTATTTTAAAGATTTAACTTGAAAGCAAACTGTATCCTTCCAGCAGAAACTCATGTTTCAACCTGTTACATAACAATTGTCATTCGGGTCTGCTACTAACATGTAATAGTTATATTATAACCAAGCTTGAGAATCCGTACGGAACTTGTTACATATATTAAGTATATAACTAGCCTTAACTTTCATTAAGGTGCCACCGCAGCAAAACGAACACATAAGAGTTAAATTTTTCGTTCAAAAGGAATGATCTTAGCCCTACAAAAACTTTTGTTAAGAGTGACCTCTCATCTGAGAGAAAATTCTTTCAAATGCTAACAAATGTGTCAAGGGAGTGATTTACAGTCTACTTAGAGTGACGTCCGTGCCTTGTTTTACACGTTTGTTATAAGAACCATTTCATAAGAATACGAGGCTGAAATTTGGCCAAAATCTAAAAACTAATTAAGAATAATCTGAGCCTCAGATTTCAGAAATCACTGAGAAGTACATGTTTCCGTTTTCATTAATATTGACATTTAAGCCTGAAAAACTCATTTAAAATTAAGAGCAGCCCAGCCAGAATCATATGACTTACTGGTTTTTCCTATAAACGTATATCTGAAGATACTGCTCTTCATATGTTACTTTACTAATTTACACGTTTAGCAACATAACTATTCGAATACTTTGTGTATAGTAATAACGAGCGCATAATAACTACTTGTGGTATAAAAAGGGAATTTCCCAGAAAAGGGAATTTCCTTAGATTCATTAACTCTCCAGGGATAAGAAAAAGACAAACAGAGATTTCAAAATGAGAAATCAGATCAAAAAGAATCCGGTAAAGTCTTTTTAATGATGATAAAACAATAGAGAGACCGTAAGATAAGAATGCTACCGTTAAGCGGAACTAAAATACTGAAAAACGCGCAAACGCAAACGCAAAATTATGAGATGTTTGCCCAACTTCCTTATGTCATCCTCGGTCGCTTTAGGCTGCCTGCGGTGGCAATTATATCAGTCGACTTGAATCATGATTCATTACTCCCATTTCACTGGATGCATTTTCGCTGTGAAATTATCCACAAAATTCTATGACCGCGTTTCGAGACGGAGGCTAATACATTTCCATGTGTACTTTTTCTCGGCATCATTTTTTTCCAAAACTGATGAAGATATTGTCCGATAGAATCAGGGTTTTCCCCTGAAAAAAGACATGTTAAGTTTTTCGGAACACCCAGTATTTGCTTGCCTTGCTTGCCTCACTTGCTTGCTTGCCTGCTTGGCCTTGAAATTTGTGCATAAATTTTCTAATTGTTTTGTCTGTAGGAGGTCTTCACCCTGGAAAAACTGCTGCAAAAACTTCTTTGAACGCCGATATTAATGTTGGTTCTGGTAAATCCTGTTTTGACAAAAATTCTCTGCCATCGCCTGCCTGCCATCGCCGCCGCCTGTGAATGCTAGCGGATATCCTGCGTAGTTCCGCATTTCTGAAATTTGGTATCTTTTAAAACACAGTTCAGCCGCCGCCTGCGGAATCGCCGCCGCACGTTGATCTGGTCGAGTATCTCCTAACTCAAAATCACATTATTCTACTGGAGGCTGAAAATTCTAAAGTGACCTTCAATTTCAGACCTTCTGCAGTTCCGCAGGCGGCGGAAAATGTTTTAAATTGATGTTTAATAAGTTCAAGGAGATCCGCAGGACTGCCGCGGAACTGCAAATTCCACAGAATGGATATACAATTGCAATGATTCGAAAAGAGTTTAATTTCCGGCGGATCCTGCGGTTAAAAATGCAAAACTTGTGCCCTAATGAGAATATAAGTTTTACAAAGACAACAACAATAGAAAAGAATTCATGAATTCCCAATTCATTGATTGATGACAGAAAATCAATTTTTCAACCGTTTTCTCAAAGGGAAATCTGCACAGATTTGTGCATTTTCCCCTTTAAATTTAATAGAAAAAAGTATGTAACAGATGCGCAAACCCTACAAAATAGGCAAACACATGTTTTGTTATTTGTTATTATTGCAAAACATGCAGTACCGGAGTCGTCCGAGACTTTTTTTCAACTATTTATTTCTCGCTTCGCTGGATATGAATTTTGCATCCCTCTATCGATTTAGTTTTAAATTTAGTCTTGAAAATCATACTCTCTAATTAAGATACAACTCATATTTAAAAAATCAGAGGATACTAAGCGAAAGAATGAAGTTAATGATCCATTTGCATTAGTTTTTAATTTTAATGGTTCGTAAAGATAGCCAGCTCGAAGATTTTCTATCAAAATCTATGTGTAACAAAAAGATCACGTGATTTTAACAGCCAACAGAATTACTAACCCGCAATTGGCATTAGTCTGGTAAAAAATTGCCTAACCTTGAAAAATAATAATATATGGCTAAAATTTGGCTCAGGTCCATGTTGGGTCCTAGACTCACAAGAAAAAGACTGCAATCAAACTAAACGAATCGAACAGTTTTGGACTCTTTTACCTTCGTCAATTTCATCTGAAAGATCATGAAAAGAAGTTGACGAAAATGCAGTCGTTTTCGAAAGAGCAAAAGATATCTAGTTTTTTAAATCATAAATTTTTAATCAATTTTACAATCTTACAGCAGTTTCAGCAAAATTTTTAACCTAAATATCTTGTTATCTAGCTATCGAAACTCTTCAAACCATATCATCTTCAGCTAGTACTAAAGTGCCATTTTGTTGTTCTTGTTTGAAAATGCAAATCTTAACTGGGAGTTGGTGATGTCACCAAGAAATGTGACGGATTTTGGACCATTTTAGGGGGTCTTATTAATTGAAGAAATTTTAAAAACAGCCCCATTTTCGTCATCTAATTTTCATGATTTTGTGTCTAAATTTGTTGCAGGTTGTTTTCGAGAGTTCTAGGATCAAAAAAGAACCACTGTGCGAAATTTCAGTCACATACAGTACCGGGTGTCCCAAACAAACTTTACATGTCTTTTTTTCAGGGGGAAAAACCTGATTCTATAGGACAATATCTTCATTATCAGTTTTGAGAAAAAAAATGATGTCGAGAAAAAGTACAATTGGAAATGTATTTAAAGAATTAGGAACTTGACTGAGAAGAATAAATTTGAAAAATGTTTTCACTCGACATTTCAGTCTCCCTAAAAGAAAAATTCGAATGACTGAAGGTGATTTAGCGTAAATAAAGTAACTGAAAGTTCGAATAAATTAAGTTTGAACAATTGAGAGTGCTTTCGCCTGAGTTAGGAGAAGCAGAACCAAGGGGAATGCTATCTCACTTCGAATAATCAATTTATTTGAATCAATGCAGGCTCGAAAAGTCGAGATTCAAACAAATTAACAACGTCAAATTATTTGTTTGAATCATGATTCAGTTGTTTGGAGAGAAAAATAAAAATATAAAAATCAAAATATAGGTATAATCTATTTAATATTTGTAAAAATAACCGTCACTCCTTGGAAAATAGAAAATTTTGCAATAAAATAACTTCTTGATCCTTCTCTTACTTGTTGAGCATTAAAGGGTCGTTGGAGCTTTTCTGGGCATGATATCATATTGATCCAAAAACCCCAAGAATTGTGATGAAAAAGTATAAGACTTACAACTGAGTCCTGTGCTGTGGTTTAATTTTCACTTGCAGCCTTTCAGACTGTCCAAGCCATTTGTACCGCTTTCTGGATTTTTTCTCCCTAAAATCAACCTGGTTTGCCTGCCAAAATGTCTAATTGGAAAGTTATCAATCTTGTAGAGAAAATCGGCTTGGGAGATAGGACAGGTTAGCCAAAACAAATCCCTAACTTTACTGAGATCTGTCCAGGGCCTTGTTACCTAATAACAGAAAGAGAAAAAATATATTAATATTTTAACAACACGCGTTAGAAAATGCTGAGAACATTATTTTTTCTCGTGTTCATCTTATCGGGCTAAAGAAAACAGTGTCAACTTGCAGGCTTTGTAGTCTTTTTTTATATTTTGGTTGGTGTATCCTCGAGAGAAACATTTCACTGCGTGATCATTTTAAATTCTTGGAAATCAAGTTAAGACCAATGGATGCTAAAATTTCAGGATTTTCGTTTTTATGTGATATTGGGGTAAGTGACTTACTTGGAGCAACAACCCAGGATTCCCTTTAAGCTGAGAGAAATCAAGGATGATATGACCCGGCCGGGGATCCAGCCCACATCTTGCGTATCAGACATTTTCAACTACTATGCATTATGTATTATGCAATATTCATTTTGAACATGCCGTTCTGGAAACTCAAGGTAGCTAAAGTCGCAGATTATGCTAAAGATGATAATTCTTTCCATCTTGTTGATGAACATGATCAACAAATACCAGACGTTCTAACTTATCCAAATAACAGTAAAGTTCCTTTCACAGTATTATGTTTTGTAAAACTATTCAACCTTCCGAGACAAAAAGAAAAATCTATTAACAAAGGAAAAGTAGTCGAATCAACAAAAGATTTCAAGCCATTCTGGTTTAATGACAGTGATGTGAACAAATTAACTTTGACCCTGTTATTACATCTCCTGTCCATCAATCGACTCCAAGAACAGTGAATCCAAGTGAACACCTTACTCCTGTCAACACTCCTACTCCTACTTCAAGACAAGTAAATTCAATTTTAGATTTTACCCCTGAAAATAGCCCTACCCAAGCTGCAGCACTAAGACAGACAATTTCAAATGGAGGAATGCTGATAGGATCAAGTGAGGAATGTGATGCTCTCAGAATCCAAAGAGAAAAAGCAGTTCTAGAAACAATGATTGCTAATTGCAAAAGAGACGCTGAGCGAGAGCATCAAAGAGAGAATGGACAGCAATGGGAAATAATACAACAAAGAGAACACGCTGCTGAAACAGAAAAGCCAGCAAAAATCGATAAAATAATGGAAAACAGAAGACAACTAGTAAAACCTGAAGCTGATGACCCTCACGATGACCATGTAATGGTACGTGTGAGACATCCTACTATTGTTAATATCACTCGAATGTTCTTTCACAATCAAACAATGATGGTGTTGTGCGCAGATTTGTAATACTTGCGCAGATTTGTAATACCTGCGCAGATTTGTAATAAACTTTGCGCAAATTTGTAATACTTGAGCTGCGCAGAAATGTAATACTTCTCTGCGCACATTTGTATTTTGGAATTGATATTTTCATTGGTAACCAAATTCTATTCTGCGAACAAAATGCATTAAAAAGACTTAGAAAATAATACCCAAATAAAGTTGTGATTGTTGAGCACATCGAATAAATAGTAGTGCTTTTATAAGAAATTTATCTGGTAATATAAAAATTGTTTATGAGAATAGCACGGACATAATTTTTTATAAGAACTGCTTTTATAAGAAACTAATCAATAACTCGTAAAATAAAAATTATTTCTTGTCTGTAATTGTTTATCCCGAAGTAAACAAGGTACGAAGAATAACATGAACATATTTATTTTTTATAAGAACTGCTTTTATAAGAAACTAACCAATAACTCGTAAAATAATTATTATTTCTTGTCGGTAACTGTTTATATAAGAAATTGATCGTAACAATAGAAATGATAAAAAATTAAATAAATTAAAACAAGTTTCTGTCTATATTTAACATTTACCTGGCTGAGAAGTTTCAACATCAAGCCAGAAAGCGAAGCAAAGCATTGTCAGGCGATGAAACAAATTAAAAATGCTGTTGTCAAAGGAATTCGGACACTTTTCACCTTTCCATGTGAAGAGGAGAAAGAAAAGTTCACTGTGGATTCATCTGGCTGGGGATTTATGGAAGACTTCAAGTATCATCTGCTTGGTGGTTTAGACCATCTCATCGGAGGAGTTTAACCTCAAGGGTGTTATTAATTCCAGCTCAATAACCTTTGATGTCAGAGTAGATCTAAAGTGGAAACAAAATGGTAAAATTAATCATTTACTTTTTCAGGGCCGAAATGTTGGAAAACCATACAGAGCCCATGGAACATGAAATTCATGACTACAAGTGACCACGATGGTCCTTCTTTCAAGTTTGCATATGCATACCAAATTGCAAATCTTCTAAAGCCTAACACCTTCGAGGCAAAGGACATCAGAAACAATCTGGAGATAACAACAATGCAATTATCGAAGGAAGTCAATAGTTTGAACATGGCAAAGGTAGGGTATAATTGTTTGATCAATAATAGTTCAGCATTTGTATGTTTGATGCTTCATCATTAGACCCCCTCCATTTAACGATGTAACATATGATTAAAGTACTTAAAAATTGATTTATTTCAAATTAGTAATGATAGCAAATTGCAAAACATTCACTTAGTATACTTGCTAAAATGACAAAGAACTTAATATTGACTTTTCTATACAGGAATCGTTGCATCAGAGTGTTTATGTGCAGTGACTATGAATACTTATGCAAGATCTATGGTATTACAGGAGCAAGCGGTAAGTTAGGTGTTTAAGAGGTAAAAGAGAAAAAGAATTGAACCTTAATGCAGTCAGCAATTTTTTCTTCAGGGCGCATCCATATTTATTCTGCATTGCAACAAAAAAAACTTCATCCATTATTATTATAGAAGTATATAGGTCTATTGACCTCTATGAAACAATCTCACTTAAATTTACAGTTTATCAATGACGGTCTTTTTACATATTTTGTTGAAGTAGAGCTTAGCCCGAGGGATACCTCTCACTTTCCATACACAACATTTATCCTTTTCATTATTCGTTTTCTCTTTAGCTTTTTCATTATTCTTTAGGCAAAAGCGCGGGAAAAAAAGCTGATATGCGGGGTAATAAAATCAAATTTTACCCTTTTTCAGCCTCGTTTCCATTCAGACTTTCGTCGTCGCGTGTAACTGTCTTAAGTCCCAATATGGAGAATTGTCACCTGTACCCGACGGTCTGTTGGAAGCATTACGTAATAGATTTTTTCCAAATTAAGAACAGTAGGGTTCCCGATCGAGAAGGATACTTATATTTCCCCCGACCTTTTTCGAAGAAATGACGTCTTCATCGTCGTATAAAAAACAACCTACTGTTCTTAATGAAGACATCATTTCTTCGAGAAACGTCGGGGGAAATATAAGTATCCTTCTCGGTTTGCGTATTGTTGATCGGACCATACTGCTTTCTAACAGTCAAAACAAAGATGGTGGCAAAAATAAACAACTGGTTGCTACTGCTCTTTTGCTATTTTTCTTTAGTTTTTATGCTTTAATGAGTTGAATTAGATCATGATTTTTATGTGATTGTTACAAGAAATGGTTGATGATGAAGTTTTCTTTCTTTTTTTTCGTTTGGTTTGGCATGAGAGATTGATGCAATCTCTTGAGAAATAGGACATATGACGCAACTTTCACAACAAATTAACTTCAATTTTGCCCCTATAATATTTACACAAATTCTAACTAGGCAGGTGACTGAATATTTGTGGATAAATCTGACCATGCTATACTTTATACCACTTTTTTATGATGGTCAGATGGTAGATGCGGCACCCAAGGACTGAAGGAAATGGTTGTGGTTGGATATGGACTGGTTAGCTTTAATGTAAAAATTTAAACCCGGAGCAAAATTTACTGATTGATGATTGAATTTTCCTTGGTGTTTTAAAAATGCAACGTGGAAAATTTTTGCTGTGAATTTGGACATTTTCTTCCACGTGCGTTTAAAACGTGGAAAACTTTTGGCTGTGAATTTGGACATTTTCTTCCACGTGCGTTTAAAACGTGGAAAACTTTTGGTTGTGAATTTGGACATTTTCTTCCACATGCATTTTAAACGTTGAAAACCTTTGGTTGTTAATTTGGACATTTTCTTCCACGCGCGTTTAAAACATGGAAAATTTTTGGTTGTGAATTTGGACATTTTCTTCCATGTGCGTTTAAAACGTGGAAATTTTTGCTGTGAATTCGGACATTTTCTTCCACGTGAGTTTAAAACGTGTAAATTTTTGCTGTGAATTTGGACATTTTCTTCTACGTGCTTTTAAAACGTGGAAATTTTTGCTGTGAATTTGGACATTTTCTTCCCCCTTGTGTTTAAAATGTGGAAAACTTTTGTCATGAAATTGATATTTTCTTCCTATTGCATTTAGAAAATGTAAAAAAGTTTTGCTGTCAGGCAAGAATCAAAAAATGTAGTGTTTCCGGAATGCGGCCGGCAGGAAAAATTTTTTTATTTGATTTATTTGATTTTTTCGACTTAAGTAATAAGATCATTGAATTAGAACTTTAAAGATAACTTTTATGTACAAATAGTATGAAGTAAGCCCTGAATATACTAATGTATCAACTACTAACTAACAAACAAATCTTGATTTACAAGTGGGACTATCTAACCAAACTACTTTGATAGCTTAAATGCTCCAACTTGATTTTTTTTTAGAATGAACTATACCTATAGATGAACCCATAGTCTGTGGCCAGATCAGAAAATTATTATTTTTCACCCGGTTGGTTTCCGGAAACGCTACATTTTTTTTATTTTCGCCGCAATTGAAAATTTTTTCAAGCAATATCCTGGCATGAAGACTTTTTTTCTTTTTGGAAAATTTGGAAATTATGATTGCCAATTATGTGACATTTTTTGCTTTTGCAGCATGCTTTTGAAAATTATAAAATGCCTTCTGCTAGGGGAATTTTTTTCCCTTCGACGTTCTTTCAGATTATGAAAAAATGTTTCCCAGTATATATGATATTTCTTTCTTCTTCTTTTGCATTACACTTTTTTTTTATATAAGAACCATGAGTAAAAATCTTCTGAGCCTTGACTGTTCTTATCTTATTTTTTTTGCACTTTAAGCCTCTATCATGTTCTTATTAATAGGATGTAAGTGAGGTATTTTAGGCATTATACCCAATTTTTATTACTTTGAGCCCTAAATTGCTTGAAAGGCTCAGCATTGTTCTCAAATTGTTCTTATTTTTTGGCGATTTTGAGCCTTCTTATAATATTGTTCTTATATTAAAAAAAGTGTATGTTTGAAATTATGAAATTGTTTCCCTGTTTTGAAAGTTTTTTTACTTTTTGACATGCATTTCAAAAAGTATAACTTTTGGATGCTATAATTTTTTACCTTTTTTTCAATATTTTATATATTTTATCTTTTCTCCAATATTTTATATATTAAACCTTTTTTCCAATATTATATATTAGACAGGCAGCTGAGGTCACAAAAAAATTGGACGGGGTAGGAACAATCCCAAACCACTTTTAATTGAAAATATACAACCTAAATATCTAGAAACCATCAACCGGAGTTGTTGAAATTACTTACCGGACGTGTCCGGTAATATTTTAGTACCTGATGACGTCATGCGTGCCCATAGGCTAACTGAAAAAATTTTGAGAACCAACATAGACATATTATATACCGATCGAAGCGTTTTTTAACGTAGATTAAGAAAATGGTCAGTAACCATATCTGAAAATTTTGCTATAAAAAGTTAGAACGCTTTTCCTTTATGTCCGTAACGTCAATTTTACCTGTCCGAGACGAAAAAAAAATCAAAAATTCAAACTTATCAAAATTGAAATCTAAGACCGCCATTCGAAAGCTCTCAAAAATCGATATAGAAGACTTTTAAGTGGATATATATGATTTCTCAACCTAACTCGAGAAAATCGATCCTAAAGAAAGTGTAAATATGACGTCATCAAAACTTCGGAAGCTTGTAACTTTTTATTATCAAATTTTCAGACATAGTTTTTCCTTTGGTTTTCTTATTGTAAAATACCCTATTCTCAATTTTTGATGAATAAGATCAATTTTTGTAGATATACATTACCCCCTGACGAAATTCCGTTACTTTGCGCAAAATTATAAGATATTTTTTATACCAAAAAATCCTTATTTTTTTTTCTTTTTTTAGGTCGAAATTTTAAGATATTTGAGTTAAAAAAACTTCAAAAAAGCAGTTTGTTTTGAAAATAGAATATCAACTTTCTTTTGGTTCACCAGAGTTTGTACATGTTTAAAATGCATTGATAGAAATTTTCCTTGCTCTCGTGACGATCATGAAAATTACCAAAAAAGTTTGTTCACCATGCAAGTATCGCGAAAATATCCCAAATCATGCCTTGAAATATTTCCCGAACACGCATCACGCAAACGGCTGGGTACAACTTTTTAAAATTGTATCATAAAATGGCTAACTTTCTCATTCCCGGGAAAACATACCTGTCCCATCTCCGGGATCTGTTCGTTTCTAGGCGTCTCCAGCAAAAATCGGTGTTAAATGTACTTTTGTGGCGTTTTGTTCCTCTTCCGTTGTACACTAGCAATCGGAAAGTTTCGCTGGGAATAAGGAAGTTTAGCAATCCTACGATATGTAGTGTAAAAAACCTTTCGCTTGCAAACACGAGATTTTCGTATCGTGTGTAACCCCTTTTACAATTGATGCCATTCTTTAATGATTTCACGTTCTTTCTTGAAGAAGTCATCCGTTACACTGAAATTATTTTCCTTTAGTTTATGGACTGAGGTAAAAATTGTTTTCTTGTTTTCTTAATTGCCCAACGTTACTTTCAATGGCCGCCATCTTTTCGTCTTGAACATATCACCCTTTCGAGCAACAATTCGTTCTGCGGTGACAACGTTTATCTTTAATCCCATACGATTTCCTACATCTTCCTCCACGTAATCTTTGTCACCGACCCGCTGTTCCTCTTTTTTCTCATCTTTTTTTTTCATCTAAATGATGGAAAATGATGCTACATCTAGTTAAGTTCTTCCAACGATCTTCTTCTCTTTCTTCTTTTACATTTTTGGTAAATTTCTTAATGATAACCTGTTCTTTCTTCACCTCTTCCTTCGTGATATCTGCGTATGTTGCCCGTTTTGGTTCTTTAGCGACGCCTGCTTTGTTTATAGCCATAAGTTCCTCCATTTTCTTCTCTAGATTGTGCACCTGACCTCCATCTTGACATTCTGTTTCCGCTATTGTTTGCGTTATTTGGTTACTTCTGACTCTTTGCTTACTTTTTTTGATTTTTTCAAAAGTATTGGCGTGACTATAACACATTTTTTACATTCGAAGCGTCGGCTTTTGTATTGCATAGAAAGCTGAATTTGGTATGCGGGAAGCTCCGAACAAGCATGATGAACGAATCGCTGGCATTTTCTGCATTGTAACATGTCGTTATCCTTTATCTATATCGTGAAGCATTTATTGATGGTATAGGATCTATGTTTTTCAGCTTAGTTTCAGTGAATATTTCATCGATTGTTACCATTCTTTTTCATTCATTCGCATCCAGATCAGCGGTCTTGTCAGCCTTTGGAACAAATGAAAAATGATCTTCAAGATTTCCGAAACGCAGGAAGCGACCTGAAAAGAGCAAAGTAGTTTCGAAATGTTATTGGTGATCCCCTTTTATTAATTCCAATTGAACAGGTAAATATTCTTTAAATCATTTAGTAATCTCTTACTAATATTTAATCTCTTAAATGGACATAAAAGTAGTAAAATTGCGTGAATCACGTGAATCACGTGTCCAAAGCAATCAAAATCTGCCACATTTGTTTTGATTTTTTATTTCGACATATGCTACATACGGTTTGTTTACAAATTTCGAAAGCAATTTTATTTCCCTTTAAGAGAATTTGACTATAATTCAAAACATTCTACCAATTAAAATTATTTTCATCTTAGATTGCAATACCTGGCTTGCATATCTCCCTAGGATCTTGCCTAAAATTATTCAACATGTTGGAAGATGAACGTTGCATTCTTGGTGCTGAGATCTCTTCGAGGGATCCAGCGAGAAACTAAAAAGAAAAAGTATGGCAGAAATCAAAAGATACATTTATGATAAGAGAAAGCTGGAAGACTCCATTGAGACTCAAAACGAGATGATTGAAATGATAAATAGTGCGATACGCAGGGAGATAACAAAAAACACAGAGAACGATGAGCATACCAAAAAGGTTTACTCACCCCGAGAAAACTTTTTCAGGAACAAAAAGGAGGAAAAGGTACAAAAGTTTAAAAAAGCTTGGGAACGAGGCAAAAAGTTCCCTTTCAAAGGAGTTAGATCTTGTTATCAAATCACTCAATGTTTGTCGCCAGAACTACCACGGGAAGAGCTTTGTAGGAAACCGTGTCCATACTATCTTGAAGGTGAGAATTTTTTGTAAAACATTCATGCAGTTCAGTTATTTGATCAAATACAGCCCAGCCTTCAAGAACAGTCTACAGTTCAAACATGTAAAAGTTGAAAGAGTGAAAAAAATTTACCCTTTCCTTACAGACTACGTCCATCGTGAAACTTTGCAATCGAATTCCAAAATATGTTTACGATTTAGGTTTTGTCAGATGTAACATTCATCAGAAAGCGATTGCTATTGCCACCAAATTCAAGCATATCCTTTCGTTATACTCTGTGTGCCACATACAAATGAATGGAAAGACAGTTTTAAAAGAAGAATCTTAGATGAATAGACTTGGTGAGCTTGTAGTTTGTCATTCAAGATTTTAAAATGCGTGATTGCGTGATTGGAGGAACCAACGTGATTGTGATAGAAAGGAAATTAAACTCGTGATAACGTGATTTGCCTCCTAATGGACCAATGCTCTATAGATTAAAACTTAAAAGACTTTTAAAATGAAAAAGCTTGTAAAACGTCCAGCTGGTCCCAAAATCTTAATGTAATGGCAACGCGTGAAATTTAACCCTATTAGCCCCAGGGGGGGGTAGAATCTACCACGCTGGAGTTCTTTTGTTTATATCTCGGAGAAAAATTTTTTAAACGACTTGAAACTTTCTGACTTTTAATAAAATCTTATTAAGAGTACTTGTGCAAAATTTTAGGGTCATAGTGTGTACAGATCAGGTTTTATGACTTTATTGTGAAACATGACATAAAACCCAGCTAAAATCGCATAAAACTCAAAATTTAAAGTGCTGATAACTTCTAAACTATTAATTCAATCATTTTCAAATTTTGACACGTGATAGATATTGACAATACAAATTTAAAAATCAAAAGAAAATTTTTGAAAATGATGACGTCATCATTTATGACGTCATCAAATTTTGAAAAGTTTACTCATCTTCAGCATGGATTTTAAGAAAAAGTCTTCATGGAAATTGCAAAACCGGCAATTATGTTAAAGAGCAGTCTTTTACCTTTCAGAATCTTTAAACAGAATTGAAATATTTTTATTGGTTCGACTGTAATTGACATTTTTGTACACCATATCTTTGGGCTTTTTTCCGACAGGTGGAAATTTTGTGATGACTTCATCAGTTTTTGAATGACGTCATCAATTTTTTTTTTCTTCCTGGAAAATTGTATCATGATGGAGAACATATGTACCAAATTTCATGGCCATAGCTCTTCTAGATCGAAAATAATCGAGGGTGGTAGATTCTACCCCCCCCCCCTGGGGATACAAAAGTCAAAAAAGCTTGGGGCTAATAGGGTTAAAGACGTGTGAAAATACTAAGGCACATAGAAAATCTAACGCAGCATTATGTTGTGAGGTGCTTGATTTAGCACACTCCTTATGCGTGATTAAAAAAAATAGCTAGTCATGGTTTGAGTACAGGGAGAATTTCCCCTGCCTCTTTAGGTTGGAAGACGCCCCCCTTAAGTGGTAACCGCTCAAGAAATTCATTTGAAGTTTTAGATCCCCCTTGAGAAATTCTCTAGCAGTTTCAGCCCCCACTTAGTAAAAAATATACTCTTGCATTGACTTCGATCCATCAATTAAACTATTAAAAGACAATTTTATAGCACCGCAGGCAACTTCTTTTCAAAGAGAAATATTTCTGAATTTTCTTTACATGTTTTATGAAGACCCCCTTCTTACAAAGCAATGCCCTTTAACTGTCTACCCCCGCTAAGAATCCCAATTAAAGAAAGTTGACGACTCCATCTCATCAATAAAAGAAAGAATGGATTCAGTAGAGAGACTGGTAGAGGAAAAAAGCAAATTATTAAAAACATGCGTTAAGAAAATAAACCATGGAGTTTTTCTTGATGGACAACAGCAGGTAGAAATGGGACATAAGAACAGGAGAAAATTGGATCTAAAACTTCAAAAGGCTATTAAAAAGAAATAAAGAACTAGTAGAATCAAAATGGTTTAAACACTGTTTCATTTTTATTGAAAAACTATCGTTATTTATGTTGGTATTGATTACTGGACTTTCGTTGTAGGCTATTTGTCCTAAGTTGATCTCAGTTATTTTTTATTATCTCGTTTTGAATTTACGCGTTTTAAATGGGTGTTTACACTACATTTTATATGATTTTATCCGACAAGTATTCGCTGTAAATAAAAATTGGAATTCTCTTTGAAACCTTGTTCAAACCATGACTAACCCAAAATATTAGATTAGACTGTTTTATAAGTTTTGTAGCCTGTTTACAACATTCTGTGTCAGACTAATCCACCTGCACCAAGCTCTATAATCTTATGAGGTGAGGTATTTTTTCTAAGATTATGAGCTTGGATTCCCAGACTATAAGTTTTGTTAATTGCATATGAGACAATGATCTCAATTGTTAATTTGTTAATTTGCTATAGTAAGAATGCACATATTACTTACATCTACACTGTATTTTGTACGGTTAAATGTTATGAAACCAAGACAAAAATGTCACTTTTTCTCTGAAATTCCCTGGATATGAACTAGAGCCAGTATTTCAAACCATGTGAAACATCCAATATAGTGAAACAAAACACTTTGACAACGCTATAATCTATTGTAGAATCATCTAAAAAGCAAAAGAGATAGGAAAGAGACATTTGGAGATTTTGATGACATGTTGCCCTTTGCTATGTACCAGGCAAATATATCAAGGAAACGTAGAAAAGCTGTTGTGGAAGAGTTTGTTAGAGTAAATGGCTCAATACGTCTAGTCATTGGCACCTGTTAATACCTGGGTATCAACATCCCAGACATCAGGAGTATTATATGTTACGGTGTCTGCTCTGATATGGAGAGTTGTGTGCAAGGTATGGGTCGAGCTGAAAGGGATGGCAAAGGAAACGAGTGTGTGCTATTAGTGCGAGCATGCGACCATGCACTTACCAATGAGGACAATTACCTAAAGAACTACATCTCAAACGAAACTAAGTGTAGGAGGAAAATATTATTATTGACTTTTCTCTCATCGCCCATTATCTCAAGAGATAATGCATGAGTGATGTGACATATGTAGCAAAATTATTGCTGCGCTATTTGTCAACTGCTATTTGTCAACTAACTCCACACCAAAAATTGAAAAAAGAAAGGATTCAAATAACCTACATGCTGAATGGACCTACCTGATGATGAAAGTTAGATAGCAATAAAGAGAAAAATGAAAACAATTAGTCAGAAAACATAGCGTTTAGCAAAAATGCATAACGCATTAAATTTCATCATTGGTTGTTATGGGGGAGTAGAGAAAAAAGAAATAGAATTATTGACAAGCTTGGAAAAATGTTGTGTGAAAAAAAAAACGAAGAAATATCAAGAAAATCTGCAATGAAAATTGGCGATTTCCGGCATATTTCCAGCAGTTTTGGCGGGAAAAAAAATTCTCGAAAATTGGACTCGGCTAAGTTTTGGGCATTGCTATTACGCATCTTTGTGCAAAAAATCGGAAAAAACTAATGATGAAATCTCGAGAAAATTTCAAAAAAACTGGGCTTCGTCACATTTCGAAAAAATCAGAAAAAACTAATTAGCCAGTCTCTAAAAAAGCTGGTAACAGGACAGACAGACGGACAAAGGTTAATTTAAAGGACCTCCGAGGTAGGTCCAAAAAGGTCTACTTACATAGAATTCCTCTATCTTATAATAGTGACTACCCAAGACATCGGTTACTGCATGACTGTTTCCCAAAGAGATATCATTGCTGTAGTATGTGCATATTCTGTATGAGAGCTTATCCAAAACAAACTGAAAGATTATACTTTATTAGGCGTACAAACTTTTGCGAGGTCGAAAAATCGCGAAATTTGTGACAGAGCATAAAAGATAAACGATAATTGCAAATCGTTGGATAAAAATGATAACTTTCAAATAAAAATTGCCTTAAAAGAGAAAAATTTTCCTTAAATCCGCCAAGGACGGTTGCTCTTCGACTTTAAAAAGGCATTAAAGGATAATAATATTCCGAAAATTTGATATATTTATTAAAATTTCGAGGCTTTATAGATTTTCAATATTTTTTTAGAATTTTTTGCGAGCATAAACTTTCACGATTTGCCCTGTTAAGAATTTTCAAAGACATTTACTTTCTCGAAAAAGGCCAAAATTCCCAAAAATCGCGAAGGTTTGTAAGCCTTCACCATTTGATTTGATTCTATTCTCTTCGCGAATTGCAACGTTTTTGAAAAGGAATATAAATTTGCAAGAAAAAATTCAAACTGTGTGAACTCTCTGTTGCACAAGGAGTGTGTTAGATGTCTTCATATATAGCTAAATCTTTAACAAGTGATGATGTTGAAGATGCACTACATAGGTACTTCATTCTACAAGTAAGGTGTTTAAACTTTTTTTTGTCTCAATATTTCAATTTATTTTTATCTTACTCGGTTTTTTAGTGTCAAATTTTATTAAAATTTTGTACTTGAACACGGATAATTGCGTCAAAAGGTTATTGTTTTTGTATTAAACGATTGTGAGATGGGCTACTTTTATAATAGCCCGCTTGGAGTCAACTAGTACCCCGTTAAATTTAGCTTGAAATATTTTGGTAGGCCGTTGTCTATTCAAATAAGAAAGATTTTGAGTTTCTAAGTTGTTGCATTCAAGAATAAAAAACAAGGTTTTGAGCTTTCAGTATGATATTTTACTTATATTTCAGTACTCTTTGCACGACATACCAATACAGCATCGAAAATAAATTCCTCTGTCGAAACCGCCCTAGTGCAACCAGAACCTGGCTGGCAGTTCATAGTGTTATTTGTTATTCATTTTATTCCTTTCAAGAAGTCTATGGACTGATGTTCCATTCCATTTGTTCATTGGATGCTCTTTCCATATGCAGTATGCATTCCATCCTCTCTCCTCGTAATCATGTATGATGATGTTAATCATCACTGCTTTATCCTCAACAGAAAAAAACATTTTTGCGTTGAAAATTTGAATTCACGTCGCGAACACCTTTATATCAAAATTGGAAATAATGCAAGTTTAAGCGCAAATAAGATAAAGCTGAAAAAATCTATTAAAAAAACTAATTACACAAATTAAAAATGGCGGACTTTTTCTATAATACAACAACTCTTTCTAAAAATGTTTCGCATTTCTGATTTGCAGCATATATGCAGTGAATAATCTAAATATTAAGTGAATAAAATTTGGCATTCTTTCTATGAATATTTTTTGCGCTGTTGCCGATTTCGTTGGACCACCTAGTATAGATAACGATATAAAGAAAATTATTCTGAATAAAAATCTAAATCATTCTAAAATTGCCAAGAGCTTGAAATATTTATTTCTGTTTTGCTTCTTTGTTTTTCTTTACTTCCTTCAATTCCTCTTTTTTTTCTTTTTCTTTCGTGACGAGCCATTGTGGCAAACTTCGCTGGTACCGCACTTTGTATAGCCTTTTCCTCTTTAGGCAAGGTATGCCATCAACTTGGTACACGGTTGTCTCGTATTCTGTTTCGACTCCAATGGAATCAGCCGAGTCAAGATATACACCATCGTCAACCTTGCGTTTTGGCATGTTCTGTTCTTACTGAACACCAAATTATAAAAGAAAGGTGACTGACTAACTGTAAAGACACCTTTTAAGGAACAACAAAATCAAAATGAGGCAATTTCATCACAACGAGGAAGAATTTTTTTTAATATCTTTTTTAGAGTGACGTCGTGTTAAAATTAGGAGAATGTATCTAAGAACGAGACATGCGCACTTCATGAAAATGTGGACTTCGTTGATTTTTATATTTTTTTTTCTGCAATGGGCTACTTTGATTGTAGCCCATTTTATGAAGTTGCTTGGTAGCCCGTAACCAATCCAATTATGGCAAAATATATTTTTTGGTTGACGTTATACTAGAAATAGGAGAATGGAATCGAGTATTCAAGAAGAAGACATGTCTCCTTCTTAAATTATCCATCCCATTCTCCTATTATTTATATGACGTCACGTGGAAATTAATATTTTGGCATATTTGAACGGGCTACCGGCTACCGTGTAATGTTAAACTAAAAATGGTGGGCTACCAGCTGGCAATGAGTGGGCTACCTTCAAAGCAGCCCATTTAAGAATTTTTTACTGAAAAACGACAAAATACAAATTTCAATTAAGTGCTTATGTCTCATTCTCTAATATTCGTTCTCATTCTCTTAATATTGATATTACATCATTAGGAAATCATAATTTTGGCATATTTGAACGGGTTATGGGCTACCAAGCAATATTAAGCAAAAAGTGGTGGGCTACCAGCTGACTACGAGTGGGCTAACTTCAAAGTAGCCCATTTAAGAATTTTTCACTAAAAACGACAAAGTACAAATTTCAATTAAGTGCATATGTCTCATTCTTTAATATTCGTTCCCATTCTCTTAATATTGATATTACATCATTGGGAAATCATAATTTTGGTATATTTGAACGGGTTATGGGCTACCAAGCAATATTAAGCAAAAAGTGGTGGGCTACCAGCTGACTACGAGTGGGCTAACTTCAAAGTAGCCCATTTAAGAATTTTTCAATAAAAAACAACGAAGTTCCTTTGTCCATCAAGTGCGCATATCTCATTCTCAAATTCTCGATCCTATTCTCCTATTTTTTGTATGACGTCACTCGGAAATTAATAGTCCCCATGTCTATAAAGTGCTCATGTCTCCTTTTTAAATTCTCGACCCCATTATTCTATTATTAATATGACGTCATGTTGAAAATAGGAGAACAGAAACGAGTATTTAGGAACGAGACATGTGCATATGTTCTCATATCATTAACTATAGTGAACATGAACATGTTTCCAAACTTCTAGAAACTGAAGCCGACGTTGATTCCGCCACCGAGAATAAGCTCCTTGACTTTTCAAACAAAATACGTTCCACCCATCGAATCGCTGCCAGTCCACTCAATAAGGAAGAATTGCTCCAGTTTCGTCTTAACAAGAACAAATATTCATTCGAAGATATTAATTCATTCTTATATTGGAAAAAAGTGCGGACAATAATATGAACCAACATGGGAAGACGGCTTTTGCATCCTACCTAACTTTTGATGATCACTTTGAAGGAAAAGGTGGCATAAAAAGTCGCATACCAAAACCTACAATCGATGCTTGGTGCTTATTGGTCAAAGGAGTAGTCAGAGAAGGTTTTGACATCAAATGCTTTTGCCTCTGCTGTCCGAACGTAGACGACATACTTCGAAAGATTAGAGGACATTCAGATGTTATAGTTGAAAGACCACCGCTTGATAGCTAATAAATTTGTTTTCTTTTCTTTTTCGCAAATGCCTTACAAAAATCTAGGGGAGCCATGAAGGTAACATTTTGAGGCAGCCATGAACACATTTAATTAGTCTCATTATGTATCGAGCGCCTTTCGCAACACTTAACTGTGTTGATCTCCTTAGGGGGCTACCCTTTGGGGGTTGTATTTTAAGACATTTTTGCTTATTTTATACAATTTAGGTGATCTACTGTGTTATTTATTTTAGACTATTTCTCTGAAATACCCAGAAGGGAGTTCTAGTCGATTTTTTCGTTTTTTATACTTCAATCTACGTCTGCGTGCATATTACCTTGCGAATTTTCCTTTAATATCAATTTTTTTTCAATTTTAGCCATTTCTTTTGTATTATTACTGCTAAACTGTATTACACTGCTAACCCATTATCCGTCGCTCGGGGACATTTGCGTTGTTTAGTCGTTGTTCATCGACGGTAGACGTCGAAAGCCCGATTTTTCCTGAATAAATGCAATTACCTAAAAAATAAAGAGATCCACCTAGAAGCTAGAGCAAAAAAATGAAACAATATTCATTATGGGAAAGAAGAAAGCTATACAAATAAAAATAAACAAAAGTAACCACTCTCGAAGTACAAACCGCAAAATTTAGTTCCCGCAAATTTTGTTGACATACGGATCGCAAAAATTAATTCCCGCAAAAATTTTCAAAATTGGTCATCCGCTAAATAAATCCGATAAATTTTCATTTCAAAGCTCTTTTTGCTAATAAATAAGCATAACTACAAGAAGTTTTTAACAGATTAAATAGAATTTTAGACCTATTTAAATGAATTTCTTTCTAAGCACACTAATATTGATGTCTGCTATTTTTGTATAAAACGTATCAACAGAATTTTGGTTCATAAAAATTTTTATTTCATGGATAGCTGACCGCAAAAATTAATTCCGAAAAATTAGCTCCCTTAAGGTACCTTAACCCTATCTGCCCCTATTAGATTTTCTCCATATCTTTTTATCCACTTTATAAACAAACTTTCTGAAAGTTTTTGACTTCTTTACTAATTCATTTAAACAAAAAATTACGAAAAAAAATTATTTAAAAAATCCGCCAAGGGGCCATCCATATAGTACGTACGCAGTGAAGGGGGGAGAGAGGGGGTTTAGCAAAAGCGCATGTCTATTGTTTGAATGATGTCATTTATATTGTTCTCTGCGTACAAGAAAGGAGAGGGTGTCAAATATTTGGAAAATCTTGCGTACGTACTATATATTATATAGATGACCCCCAAGGCGGCTCATCCTTGTTCAGCAGTAACCCCAGAACTGCTAAATCGGAAAATTAATAAATAGCAATAGAATCCGAACCAGTTGTCCAAATAACCTGAAATTTTGTACAACGATTCAGTACATGATGTAGATTAAGATTGCATAAAAAGATTTCATTAAAAACGCCTATATCACGTGCCCGATTTTTCAGGGTAGGCTGATGGCCGTTTTCGCCTTTTTCCATATTTATGCTGCTATTATGAAAAATTTCCATTTCTAATGCAATCTTTTTGTAGTCCATCTTGATGTATTCATTATAAATTACTTCTGTACCAAATTTCATGGCAAAAGAAAAATTCTATCAGGAGTTATGGGAAAATGTTTTTTTCAAAAAAAATAGAAATCTGCGATTTAATCACTTTTTCGGTTTTAGCACCAGCTTTTTGGTAATCAGGTTTTAATGTACCACCTACTTGTGAGCAATACCAGAAAAAATGAGTCAAAAAACTTTTTGTGAATGGTATTTATACTGTTTGAAAGTTTCATCCCATTTTTCGTGATTTGTTCTTAATATAAGTGTGCAAAGTTTCATGAAATCTGAATCACTAAATGTGAAATCTAAATGTGCCACTTCGGAGCAGCACAAGTCCCCGAAACCCTCAGGCAGATAGGGTTAAATATCTCTCAAAAACAGTTACAATAAATAAAATAAAAATTTAAAATGTCTGCTATATGCTTTCTGGTACAATTACAGAAACTTTTAAAAGGAGTTTGAAGTCAACATTCGGTTATCTTTAGATTTCAAGTTCTAAGTGACACAGCTTTTTAAGTATGTATCCACTAAATCCTTACATAAAATATCTTGAGGGTGTGCCAAATGGTTTGAAAAAGAATTGCTGATCTTCTTCGTTGATATATAGTGTGATGGTCCTTCATCAAGCTTGGCAAGGGCGCTAACTTCTAACAGGGAGTTTTCAGTGATCGGAATATGCTGGTCCTCAGCATTGTATTTCTCTGGAAAATTGAAGATATGATTAGGGACACCTGCTGGTAGAATAACGCCTGCTTGATGTCTAACGCGATGAGCATTCCAGCCTCTTGCAAAAATGTCGCACTCACGTTGGACAACTGGGACAAAAATATAAGCCATTATTTTTTTGTCGATTTCACTGTTGGGATTATATGCATGAGATCGTAGAAGAAAATTAAATTGTTCTTTGATATAACGTTCCATGCGTTCATGAAGTTCTTTCCACCGACGTTTTATCTTGTTTGAAGTTGATGGACCAATTTCGACAGAGTTCAAAGGATCTTCCATATTTCCAAATTCATCAGTAAGGAAGGCTTGAATTGTCCCCATAGTTCCAATTGCTGTACTGTACTATCTACTCTGAGATATGTAGGAATTTGTTTTGAATCCAGCAAATATTCCATATAAAATCTGCCAATCAAGTTAGGGTCAGAGTTCGAGGTCCAAACTCTCTGGAAAATAATTTTTCTTGAACAAGTATCAAGACAACCATAGATTGCAACAGGGAAGGTTGAATTTTGAAATCCCATCAGTTTATCATGCCCGTCAAGGGAGTACGTCCAGCCTGGCCCTTCAGAAACAAAAGTTTTATTTTTTTTCTTCTTCTTTTTAACGTTTCTTGACCCCACACCCTCTGGATCCAGATCATACATCACATCAGAAACCAATTGTCTGGGAACGCACAAGTGATATTCGGTACGAACTTTCAGGTGCATGGCCCGCCCAAGCTTTTACCTGGTCCTTCTAGCTCAGTCCTAATGACTCCAATGACATTATCAATATTGAGGTTTTTATCAATGTAACCAATTTGAAAATGATCCAACCTTCTGGCAAGGGTTGGAACAGTCAATGGGTAGTGATGATAATCCCTCTTCATGTAATCAACTATTTCAGACCTCTTAAGATTCTGCTCGACATACTTTAAAAGATCTGCCTTCAATTGCTCATTAAACTTCCATTCCACAGCAACTGCCATTTTGAATCAATCACTTGCTGTTATGGTCGCATGTGAGTGCACGAGTCTGCTAAATCACGCGCCTCACACGCCCTATATTTTGAACGCGCCCACGCGCCTCGTGCGCCTCACGCGCCTTAGTTATCTGGTACTCGATGTAGAAATTTTCTTCCGACACGCTAAAGCTCTGAAGGTCGGGAAAATTTTAAAATCTGGAATCTTTGGGTTACCATTTTTCATTTTTCAGGAATGTTTCTCAGGCAGCAGAGATTTTCATGCTAAATTCAGTCGGATGCAAGTGATAGTCAAGCAAAAAGTGTAAGGACAGCTAGACACGACTGTGATGCGGTACATCAAACGATGACTACTATAGGTCTCCGATAGTGATATTGGCCCGCTCCTTCAGAGATTTAGCGTGGGCGGCCGCCAATACACCATCGGAATATCAGATAAGCGCCTTAGTGCCCAAGCGCCTCACGCGCCTTAGTGCCCAAGCCCCTCACGCGCCTTAGTGCCCACGCCCCTTGCGCGCCTTGCTTTTTCACGCACCCAAATTTTTCACGCGCCCAAAATTTTTTCACGCGCCCTTAACTTTTCACGCGCCCATATTTTTCACGTGCCTTAATTTTTTTCACGCGCCCTTAAATTTTCATGCGCCTATGTTTTTCACGCGCCCCTATTTTTTCACGCGCCCTTAAATTTTCACGCGCCTATATTTTTCACGCGTCCTAAGATTGAGTTATATATGGAAGAAAGCTTTTCTTTATTAAAAGAATCTGGTCTCTGGATCTGTGTTAGAAAGATATGATCAATTATGTGTAAAAATTGCCTGTTTTCTCCTTAAATCTTGAATTATGTTTCTTGAATTTACCGCAATATTGCAGTATATGAAAAATGTAAAAGTGACGTTTATACCACAATTGCAGTAAAAAATTACTACCGCAATTGAAGGATTTACCTGACTGTAGTAGGAAGCGACTGGTTGATAATATGTTCTTTTGTATCATAAAACCTAAACATTGTGGCCTTTTGTCAAAAAAAAGCCTGGTTACGCACGAGCGAGCGCAGCGAGCGAGTGCGTTCCTTTTTCCAACGGCGGGCGGGCGTGCGAAAAGAAACCGAAATTAACCCGAAAATCTATACTATGCGTGTTGCATTTTTCAAATCTTCAACTTTTTTACAACTTTTCGAACGATTCGAATGTTCTACGGACAAACTCACTAAGATAACTTTAGATTTACGAATTTGTATTTTAACATGGTAAGTGCAACCAACTATAAGAAATCGGGAAATAGGCGGGAAAGTCAGTAATCGGCAAATCGGGTTTCCCCCCGACAACAAGAAAGTAAACAAAACATTTTTGTCAACAAAACCAAAAACCTGAAAACTTTTGGCGACATATATGGTTTGCTGGGTTTGTCTTGCTTTGACTAGAAGATTGAATTGATTCAATTTGCTTTAAAATTATCAACAACATTAAAAGTACTGCTGTTTTTTATCCTGGTGTTTTTTCTATCCAACAAAAACTGGCAAATGTCAAGGCAGAATATTCAAAATGGCTAGCTCCAGCATCACTTTTTTGTTGATCAGAGCAGAATTGGTTGTGACTTGCCTGCTTGCATTGCAGCTGTCAAAAACAGTTAAACAGAACAAATATATCTAGGAACTATGATGGTTCAGTTTTGTACCTTATTCTTCAATTTTTGGAACTGTAGCTCTACCTATTCACTTGTTGGTGTTGCTTTGTTGAGGAGCGAGTACTGGAAGATTTGATTTTCCTAAATTCACAATTCTTCTGGAAATTGCATGGAACAGTCACAGCTGGTAAAGACTAGAAATATCAGCTTAATCAAGTGGATGAAAGAAACAAGGGAACAACGGCTTGATGATCAAGTACAATAATCACGTAATACGTGCGTGTGCTGCACCATGCATAGTGTGCATGCATATGCTTGATTCTAATAAGTTATGTTATGATATCTGGATATGATTATTATTGATGTTTGACGGACGGTAACTGACAGTTGAATGGATGATGACTGACAGCCTGATTTAAAGCGAATCAAATGGGATTTGTTTGCTTCAATATAAACTTGTTAATGGATAATTCTTGGATCTTTTTCTTCTCTAAAAGCTGTATATTACTGTCAAGTTCTAACTTGGGACAATTGGTTGAAGCATGGGACTGTTGACAATCTGGCCTGTATTTTCACTTAGTGTTAAATCTCTTTGACAACAAATTTGCTTTGATAACTCCACCAAGTTTATCAATCTTACTTTCTGTCATAGCATGTCACGACAACTTTCACTGATAACGCGCCCTTTTTAACTTTTTTGTTTTCATTCAAAATGACCGGGCGCAGATTGGAGAATTAGAGAATGCCCGCCGCCTAACCTCCTAGGTATCACCTGATGGGATTAACTTGTCAATTGCTCCATCGTTTTGCCACTAATTTGTTCTTCTTCATTCCAGACACTTGCATGCATTTCACTACAATTTTTTTTCATATTTCAATTTAAAAGCCTACTCGGTGCAAAAGAGAAATCGTGTATTTTTTAATACGCCGTTCATTAACTCAAATCAAATGACTTTGGAGGTTTGGTGAAATGGTGGCCGAATTGCTGTCATATGTTTTGTCATGTAGTCCCAAATTAGAGCAGTTGACGGTATAAAGGACTGTGCTGTGCCAGAAAAAACTCTTCATCTGGCTTGGGTGATTTTTCCAGGCACCAGGGGTAACTACCGTGTAACTTGCATCAGTGGAGGCTAACATGCATAGCCCTCAAATGACTGACCAATCAAAGCAGCAAAATTTCAAAACAAATGAACTACGCAGCTCCGCTCACAGCTTTACTCTACCATTTTTGTTTTAATTTAACTTTGTATTTTAAGGACCAGCCAGGTCATTCATTTGAGGGCTATGCATGCACCCGACTTCACGGTAGGTGATGGGTATGTCCAAGCCAAAAATTGAAAATTGACCCTGTGAGAGAATGAATTTTGCACATACTTGACACACCCAATTTACCTTTAAAATACCAACCATCCCGCCCAGTTCTTGAAAAAATTGCAAAAAAACAGTCCTATCCTAAGTAAAATTATGGAAAAAATAATATATCTTTCACTGTCCAACCCAAATGAATGAGTTTTCTGGAAGGACCATTTCTAACAAAAGAAATAGATTTATATATTTTATGATTTTTGACTTTTCTGTTTTTTTTTTACTTTTAGGAAATTTTAGGACTCTTGGAGATTTTGCGGATTTTTCTAAGACCTCTCGGTTTTACAGTCTCGTTTATTTGAACCAGTAATTTTTTGTTGAGAACTTGCTGTTCTCATTTTTATTTCTATAATTCCGAGTTTCAATAAGATAATAAATCAATAAATCCTTTATTTGATTACAATTTTATTGTTTACCACATGCTCGAGTTACTCATATTTTCTTCCAAAACTCTTTGTTGAGCCTAGGATGTTTTTATTTTTTTTATACCAAACAATCGTTATGACTTTCTTATTTTAGATCGAAATTTTAAGTTATTTGAGACTATCTTTGTTCCATTAATTGTATTTATTGAATTTTATAATAAAAAAGCATACGATTTTTGCTTATTTCACCTCAATTGTTAATATTTTGTAAGAACTCTTGCAATTCAAATTCTTGTGATTCAGCCATTTAAAGTTGTTTTTATACCCTGGCGATTTGATCCTCGACTCTCATGAAATCGTTCTTATAAAGAAATATGTCATTCTATCTTGTATTCCATCAGGATTTTCCAAGTTTTTCATTAATTAGGTTTTAGAGTGAACATTCTGACATTTTGTGTAGTTAACGAGTTTCCTTTCCATTAAAATTCACCATAACATTAACATTTGATGATTTTATAACCAATCAGCCGGTGGAGCTGGGGGAGGGTCAGTCTATCATATAGCAGTATGTAATTTGTGGTTGGTCGGTGTTTTCAGAAAAATGTTCAGTGTTTTATTACAGGGATATTATATAGTTTCACAAATTTTCAAAAATACGTTAACTTCGCGAAAGAGGCTCAATGTCCCAAAATCAAGTTTTTGTTCACCAGAGTTTGTATATGCTTAAATTACATCTATAGAAATCTATCTTGCTCTCGTGACAATACCATGCAAATCACCAAAAGTGGTTGATACATCATGCAAATATGACGAAAATAGCACAAATCACGCACAATGATGCCTCAAATTATTTCCCGCGATCACGAATGACGCAAACGGCTGGGGTCCCTTAGTTTGAATTTTGCCGTACGTACCCCTAATAATTGAAAGCGCCAAAATCGCAAAATTCGGATGTTGCCTTATTTTCAAACAAGTTAACAAAAATTGGGTTAATTTCGGTCCTTTTCTGTTGTAAACTGGCAATGGGAATTCCCCGGGAATGAGAAAGCTTCCTACGGTAGTGTTTAAAAAACCTTTCGCTTGCGAACACGAGACTTTGGTATCGTGCGTAACCCCTTTTACAATTGATTGGTTCCTATCATCCACCCAACTTTGAAAAAGATGGTCGGTGGCGGTCAGGGTTAAAAAAATTGTACGAAATGTGTAAGTGTGTAGGCTGGTGGACTGGACTTAAAAATTCTTGTTTTGCCATCACCCAACTCTAAATTTTTGAGGTGGGTTAGTCCGACTTAAGATGTTCATTTAGCGTGAGATAAAAATTTCGAAGGAAAATCCGAAATCTTAGCCCGATTTTTCCGATTTTCCGACTTCGGAAAACGGGAAAAATTTGCCGAAAAATCGGAAAATCGGGGAAATTTATTCCGAAAATCGGAAAATCGGAAAATTTTTTTTTCCAAAAATCGGAAAATCGGGGAAATTTCTTACAAATATCAAAAATGCGTGAGAAATCAAACTTTTGAAAAATTGTGTGAGACAGTGTTGGAATGCGTGAGTCTCACGTCCAATGCGTGAGAGTTGGCACCTATGCAGTCGGTCGAATTTTTTTTTATGTTGGTTATTCATGGAATTTTTGTGTACATTTTGTTTGTTTTTTTAAGGAAAGTGAATTCATAGCTAATACATGGTAGATATTCACCTCCTGCTTTGAAGTGGCTGGTTTTAAAGCATGCTATTTTGTTATTTGGTTTGTTTTGATATCTAAAAGGTTTAGATATATATAGGAAAAGCTGATGAGATTTTCTTTCAGAAAAGTGTATGTCAAAGGCGCTTAGGCAAAAGGACTTATTTATGAACGTTTATAAAAACATTGAAATTCAAGATGGCGACGCAGAGTTTAGAAGAAGTCAGTGGTTTTAAAATCAGATATCTTCATGGTTTTTTATATACTTGTGTAAAATCTTCTGGTTAAAAATTGCAAAAGTTTCTTTTTGATTGAGGCAAAGCACTTGTAAAAGAAATATTTCACAGACCCTGTTTTGTTCTTTTTTACATTTTTATAAATTGTTGTGTTTATCTGCTTTTGAGTAAGTAAAGATACCTGATTAATGTGAATGTTGGAATTAATTAATTTTGGTAATAAAATATTTCTAGAAAGAAGGATTAACGCTTAGCTTATAAGGGACGTATACCCGTCCTGAGAGAGAGTCTTCTTCGAGCTCAGATTCTACACTATGTTTTGGTACTGAAAGGATCAGGTTAAAATTTTCGGAGAGTGAATAAAAAATCCTTTCCGAAAAGTATAGCTGTCATAGGACTTGGATGTAAAGAAATTTCAAAGCAAACGGTTGAAAACAGTAAAAATGGTGGCAAGGAAGGTTCTGTTATGTGATTAAAAGTAAGGAGTGTTTTAAAGTATTTTTCAAGCTTTTCTTTTGATTTTTCTTGGCAACAAAGTTATCTTTTAACCACCCTGTAAGTTTTTACCTTTCGATTTATTATTTCACTTTAGTTTTTATGGATTTTAGTACCTCTCCCACCTCCCCGGTAACAACCTACAGCTGGCACTTTTGGCTTATAACCTTGAACTTGGATATATTTTGCTGACTAAAACTTATTCAAGTGTCCCTTTGATAGTTTGTCTGGTAACATTGAGTAAAATTTTTGGCTGGATAGAAGATTTAGTAGCTGAAAATCACCAACTAAAACCCAAATTTTTTCACCCTTTCGAAAAAGGGTCAAAGTTTTGATTTTTCGCATGTATATAACATTTCAAAAAGTAATCATGCTATTTGACTGATTTTGGTCTTATTTGAAGCCAAACTATATAAGAAACAAGTTTTGATGGAAATAATCTTTATCGTATTTCGTCGCACCATTTTTTTGTAAAAATGCAGTGACATGCAACAATCTGTGACATTTTTTGACTTGGAAAGTTTATGGAAAGATTGGGAAATTTTGTGAGGTTTTTGAAGAAAATATTTATAACATAACAAGAAAATAGATTCAATTAGCTCTCCAAAAATGTATAACTTTTGTTCAGATTATGACTTATTAAAAATTTATGACTATTCTCTTAAAACGTCAAATTTAGAAAAAATCCATCCTCGCTGTAGGTAGGAATGAGAGCGGAGTCAAAGGGTTAACGAATCAGCAGTACCAATTAAGCGTTAGACGAGTTTCAACAGGAAAGGACATTTTAGAATTTTACAAAAAGTGGTCTTTTTAGAAAAAACCATTATATATAATTCACTAAATGGTAAGTCCTAAGTAGTTTGAAAAACCTTTTTTTGAATTATTGCTGTTAATATTTATAATATTTTTTTTTTTGTGTCTTTTCAGCGCAGGCTCAAAGTTTCACTTTGACTTTTTGTTTAAAAAAGGATATGTAGATTAGCTTGTTGAAATGCTGATGAATATTTTGTAAAGAAAATGTGATGGAAATTTGAAAGAAATGAGTGAACTTGTGTGGTCCGAAGTAAGCTGAAATTATTTTTAAAGTGAAAATAGAAATGCTAATAACAATTGTTTTACAATTCATATAAGTTCAAGCTCAAATGATAGCTTAGAATTTCGATGATATGTAAAAAAACTGATATTTTCACATGTGTGAAAATTAGTGGCTGATTATGTCAATTTAAAGCAATTTCTCACACTTTACAATTTATATCCACAAAAAAACACCAGCCTGTTTTAAGATGTGATTTTAAGGGGAATCTAACCTAAGAAGACTATACTTTTGCATGAATTGACTATGATCTATGTCTAAAGTCCTTTTGTGATGTTTTGTGGCAAATAAAAAGGAGGGATATTTTAAGAAGAAGTATTTAGAGCCCCATTCCTTCACGCAAGTCAATAAATTGAAAATAACCCATTAAGAATTCATCTATGACTAAATAGAGATATATAACATTACCTGTTTCACACTAAAGAGGTGATGGAAAGTGGCAATCAAGAATAAATGTACTGTAGAATTTTAAAATATTCCCTAAAATAGCTAAAAAATATTCATTAATGAATGAATATTAATACATGAATAGAAATTCTTTTAGATCTTTAGATAGTAGATACCTACAAGACTTTGTCCAATGAAACTAGCAAAAAACTATTATTTTGATAACCAAAACCATTTATCTAATATTTTGATTAAATGTGGCTAATTAGCTTAATGAAGATAAGTTAGATCACAAGGTTTACTTTATTTAAACAGGATTCACAAAAGGGATAGTTTCTTCAGTGAGTTCTTACTAAATAGACTATGATTTTGAATAAAACCCTTCATTACTTACAACTATTGTAATTATTGTCTACAAAATGAAGAGAGAATGTCGTCACGGAAAAGACAAAGAACAGTCAACAAACTTGCTGAAGAAATGTTTAATGACAAAACCATCAGTGATAATGAAACTGACTTTGACAGTCTGGATAGCTCGACCAGTGACATTGACAGTGTATCTATAGACGATGTTCTTAGATGTGACAGTACACTAGAGGAACCTTTGCATACAGAATATGATGAAATATCAAATTTTTCCGAGCTTGATTATGTTTTCTCAGAAGATGAGATTGCAGCTGACTTGCCTTTGAGAGTAGAAGATACTTTGAGATCACACCTTGCAGCTTGGGCAACTAAAACGCGTTTATCCAGAGACTATACTAATGAAGTTCTTGGGATTCTGCGAAAATATGGTATGGATGTACCTAAGGATTCCACGACTCTATTAAGTACACCACGTAATATAGATGTTCATAGCAAATGTGGAGGGTCGTACTTTTACTTTGGTATACGTAATGGAATTTCCTCTTCAATTGACCATAGCAATGAATTATATCCCTTTATAAAGTTGTCTGTAAATGTAGATGGTTTTCCTCTTGAAAAATCAACCAATTCTCAACTATGGCCTATTTTAGATTCAATAAATTCATCTGATTATGTTTTTGTCATTGCAATATTCCATGGGTACTCGAAACCAGTTGAGGAATATGTGTATGATTTTATTACAGAAGCTAGGGATATTCTTCAGAACGGTTTGACATTAAAGGACCAAAGCTATCGATTTTCTCTTAAGTGTTTCATTTGTGACGCTCCTGCAAGGTCGTTTTTGAAATGTACCATTGGGCATGCAGGATATCATGTCTGTGAAAGGTGCAATTTTGTTGGTGAGAGAGTTGACAATCGTACCGTATTCAATAAAGCAACATATCAGGAAAGCCTTCGAACAGGTGTAGATTTTGAAGAGGGAAAATATTTGCCAGATCATCAGAAAGATCTGAGCCCATTGATACAACTTGGAATAGACTGTGTGAATCAATTTCCCCTAGATTATATGCACCTAGTATGTTTAGGCGTTGTTAAGCGTGTTTTAATCTTCATCATGAAAGGCCCACCCATATGCAGATTATCTCAGAATTTAATCGGACAAATTTCAGACAGATTATGTCTCCACAATCGACAGATGCCTTCTGAATTCAATCGCCAGCCAAGGCCCCTGTCTGACCTATGTTATTGGAAGTCTACCGAATTTAGACAATTCATTTTATATCATGGTCCAATTGTACTCAGAGGAATAGTTGATCCAGGTTTTTATGAGCACTTTCTTTTGTTGCATGTTGCAATTTCTCTTTTATTACAAAGCTCCGTTTCTAATGATGATGCTAGCGAGGCCAGGACACTTTTACAGAAGTTAGTTAATACTTCAAAAAGATTTTATGGAAACACTTTCGATGTTTATAACGTTCATTCGCTTCCACATATTGTTGATGATGCCTTAAATTATGGATCTTTGAACGAAATCAGCGCCTTTAAATTTGAAAATTTTATGCAAGAGTTAAAGAAGAACATCAGAAGTAGTAGAAACCCAGTTGCTCAACTTGTTAAGATAATTTCTGAGAGGAATACAGCTGGCTCTGGTAACAAGATGAAAAATAAATGCAGAACCAACATGAAAGCACATGGCAAGAACGGGCTCTTCTTTGATGTAAATGGTGATTTGTGCATTGTTCAGTACGTTAGCCCAACTTATTTAGACTGCAAAATCATAAGCACACGTCAAATGGAGTCTTTTTACAACAGTCCTGTTGACTCCAAGCGCCTTGGAATCTATTATGCCAAAAACTTTTCCAATTTGGGTTCAGAAAGAAGATTAATCAATTATGAAAATGTATCTAAGAAGGCAATAAGACTTTCTTATAAAGATGGCTTTATTTTTCTGCCATTGCTACATTTCTTTGGTGAAAATAAATATTAGTTGTATTTTATGAAAAAACTTTCCGAGCATATTCTAGCTGTGAACTTAGGAAGAAAGTATTTGATCATAATTGACAATGCATATTTTTCAATTCAGTAGAAATATAATTATTTGCATTTTCATTATATTTTCAAGTTATGATTCTTTTTCTGAAATCACACAAGTACAGTTTTTGGGCACTTTTAAAAACCTCCTCAATTATCTTGATCATCATTTTCTTTCTAGAAAAGTAGTCGTGATAGTTGTGATAGATTTTTTGAGTGTGGTTAGATGAAGTTATAAATTATTTGAACTAGGATAAAGCTTTACTTTTTTCAAAAGGTTTTAAACATTTTTAAAGTAACCTTATCTTGTTATTTGCTAAAGTTTGTTATTGAGAAATTAAGAATTAATGGAATTTTTTATTCTGAAAGACGAAAAATGTAATTGTAACAAGGGTACAAAAGGGCAATTTTTTTTATTTTCTCCCTTTCCTTAGTATTGTAACATGGGGTTCAACCATTACTTGTTTTTTCATTTAAAATTTTCCACCACTAACCCTTGCCCTAAGACTGTCTTTTATCTATTGGTCTTTTATCTATTGGTCATTTCAACCCTCAATTTTAAAGAATAATTATAAATTTCATCGTTATTTGTTTTTCAGGTCAACATGTCTCATTATAGTGTGGCAAAGCTTACAGAAAACAACAAAAAGAAAATGATGTCTGTACCATCTAAATGGGTGCTTGGAGACAAGTGTTATTTTCCAAGAGACAAGTTTATGGAACAAAAGCTGTCCAAATTGAATGCTGATCCTCACGAGAACTGGAAAGAAATCTCGATCGAGAGCGAAGTATTGCGAAATTGTAAGTTACTTAAAACAATTCTAATTTAAGGGCTTAAAAAGGCAACAATATTTAGATGTCGTACCAACTTTTTGGTATTTTTATGACCCACAAAAATTTATTTATTTTTACAGGTACAAAGGAACAATGCGACGCAATCAAAAGTGGTACAGAATATGAAACTGAGCCAGAAGAATCACAAGATTCACCAATCAAGAGGACGAAAAGAAAGAGAAAGTGAGTATTTTTTATTTTATTTCCTATTTTGAAATTCTATAAATTCTTCAGAATTCTTCATTAGTTGTTATTAATTTTTATCAATTATTAGTTACAACGTCATGAGAATCAATTATCCAATTATCATTTTCAATAGATCGTTTGACGCCTTTGAAGAGGAAAAAGTAAACTTTTCACCGACATCGACACCGGAACAAAACAGGTACTTATTATTTTCGATAAAACTCCAGTTTATTTCAAAACAATCAAAAAGCTTTTTCATTTGATCAATTCGAAAATATTATCTGAGACCCTATTTTCGAAAGATAATCTCAACTGATTTGCAGGATTTCATGTTGACAATATTTTGTTTGAAAAAAACTGCGGATCTGAGCCTGAGCCATATATTTTGGTAAGCGTTTTGCTTTTTAATAAGTAATGGCTTTTATTCTATTGATCGTCACTCATGCAATCTTACAGCAGCCATTTTTTTTCAAGTTTTTGCAGAAAAGAATATTCTTCTCAAAGAAATGTTCTTGTGGTATGGTTCTACAGTATTTATCTAATGACTACAACTAGTTATTTTGTACACACAACTTTTTTCCAAGCTTTGTTTCTAATAAACATTTTACCTAAAAGATAATGTAAATGATAGTAGCTTTTGTTTTCATTGTAGATGTTGTGAAAGAAAACTTGTCGCCAACAGCAACGACAAAGAGAGCTGTTCCCTATTGAACGAAAACTTAGTGTTAGTGAGCAACATGTTCCAGTCAAAAAGTTGCGATTTGTTTCCATAGGAAAGGAGATTTTAAATAAATGTTCTTTCCTGTGGAAGCTTATCTATTTTATCGCCATCTATTTCTATACAGCCCTGTCTCGCAGCCCATGTTGAAACTTCCTATCGAAATTTTAATGGAAAAAAAAATTTGTTGTTCCTGAGGCGAAAAATCTAGTGTGGATTGCTTTGTACTGAGTAGTTTTCCCTTTAATTTCAAATGGGGATTAAATCAAATTCAGTTTTCTAGTGGTTCATTTTCCCACAGATGACGAAATTTGCACTAAATTTTCCAACGGGTCAGTGACACAGGGGTGTTTTTATTGAGTAGTTCCAAACTAAACCTATATCAAAATCATGGTATCCCTTTCATAATATTCTTGAAAGCAAACTATGATACCTTCTTTCTAACAGAATGTCTTATTCTTTGAAAATTAAAGTAATTCGAGGAAAAACCTTATAGCCACCAAGATAAATTAAGGCCCTGGGATGGGACATTTGTAAAGGAAACTAGATTTCTTTCTAACAAAATCTTGATATTTAATTCTTGAGCATCGCCTAATAACTTTTCCATAAACTTTCCACGAGACCCTGGGACGTTTGCAAAGGAAGCTACATTTCTTTCCTATTCACTTACATCTAATCTTACTGGTGCATTTTTAGTCTTGTTGGAATATCAACAATGTCTGGTGGTGCATGTGCCGAACCTCGTTATAGGTCACCAGCTCAAAAGAGAAGGTAAATATTTGCGTTTCTTTTTCTAATTTTTGTTACTTGCATCAAAGTAAATTCTTGTTCGAGGTTTATTTCTTCCCCTAATAAAACTTAGTATTTAATTCTTGAGCATCCCCTAATCATTTTCCATAAACTTTCCACGAGGCCCTTGGAAAATTTGCAAAGGAATCTAGATTTCTTTCCTATTCACTTACATCTAATCTTACATTTTTAGTCTTGTTGGAATACCAACAATGTCTGGTGGTGCATGTGCCGAATCTCGTTATTAAATGCATTATGAGAATTTCAGGCCAGTTCAGTTTTCCAAACACTCTGGATATTAGGTTGTCATAGTTGGCGGAATTAGTAGGAAAAAAATAAGATATTAAAATTAGTTTTTGAGCGTTTTTATTAGAACTTCTGTAGCGAAATTAATTAGAGATAGAGTAGATAGAGACTTTAATAATGAATAATTTATCCAACAATTATATTTCTAGTTTCCTTTCTGCTGCATCATCATTCCAGTCGCCTTTTCCTTCAAAGAAGTCTTTAAACTATTCTTATAGAGAAGCTTCTAAAAAGACGTAAGGAATTGAATTAATTTTAATTATTTATGATAAAAGTTGTTAATTTAGCAGAAAAGATTTAATAAAATTGATTTAACGGTCATTTTTGGCGGAAGTTTTGCAGATTCTGTTAGTTTTTGTTTTCGGGGTCAGAAATATATGTCAAGCGAGGTTGGAATCCTTTTTCTTATTCACTGAAAATAACCACCACGATAGATTCTTTTTGTTACATATGATTTGAAAGTTGAAAATCAATGGCCCATAAAATTATGTACCGTTGACAGGAAATAAATTCAAGGAAGATATAGATTTAAAATTTTCTAAGCACTTTTGAATATAGTGTGGTTGCTGAGTAAATGCTAAATGCTGTGTCCACATACTTCTGGGGCAGACTTTAGTTTATTTTTTATCTTTTAGAAGCCAAACATTGCATGGAGAAGAAGCAGAAGAAGTTGATGAAGAAAACAACTCACCTTCTTACGACATAACCGTCTCCAGGCGCCTGAGTGATCGCCTTGATAAGATCGAAAGTAAGGATGATAAATGTTTTAAGACGAATAAGTTTATCGTTTTTTTTTTTGCAAAATAATTTCAATTTACTTATAATCATACCTATATGTATAATATTTTGAAACAATCAACTAACTAGGAATATCTATACAGTGTTTCGTGCTATGCAATTGTCAGGCATTTCGATGATGGTTGCAGTTTTAGTGATACGAGCGTATAGATGATGTAATTGTTATATAATCTTTGTGTTTTGTATTTCAGCAAACCTTGATGAAGTTAAAAGTAGGCAAGGGAAACTTATGAAAATGATCGTAAAGGTGCACGAATTGTTGAAGTTTTGGGACACAACCCAAATGAATGAGGATGACATCCCTCAAATTGAAAGCACAGACGATTTGGAATCGGTGGAAGAAGCTTTACTTGATGAAGCGACGAAAAGAAAACTTGTAAGAGTTGTTTATAATTTCCTAGACCTTGTAAAATACATCACATACTTTTTGATTTCTAGTAACCTCATTTGGGTTTCTTAGTCTACTTATATCTAAGTTATTTATTGCTTAAGTTTTAGCACGTTTAATATAACACTTGAAAAAGAGATGTAGTTAAATCTGTAGTTATGTATTTAAAAAAGATTCTTATTGTTTTCCTAAGTGAGTGTTTCATTCTTGATATACTAGATTTCAAACATCAAACGATTTGGTGGATCCACATATGTCGATATGGTCAACATTATTTTGAACAGGTGATTACTTTTAGCTCTTCTAATCTCATCTTCTCTGATCTTTTTTAAACCCAAAATTTCTTTCATTCTATCCCTTATGAATCTGTAATCTCTTCAAAATAACCTGTTCCCATAAAAATCATTATTTTAAACATCTTTCAAGGTTTTGAAACTACAAAATGTTGTGGCATTTTTGGTAAAACTTCTGAACAAATCTTTCAAATAAAATTTCAATAATCCCTTTACATTTCGATCTCTTACCTTTTTTATGATACATAGTTAGCCTTTTGACAAGCTAAGCATAGCATAGCGTTTCAGACATGTGAAATTTCTTCGGCATCTTTTTGATAAAGCGTCCAAAAATATTGGTAACTTTTATTATTATTATTACTTTTTTTATAGATTAATGACCGTGCAGTTCCAGTCCGGTTTGAATTTGTGTGGTCGATTTGGAAAAATTGCGTTTGGTGAAACCAATCTCTACAAGACCATAAAAAGTAAATACGTTTGTTACACCTCTTCTCAAATATATTATATATATAAAAATCTGTAGCCAACAATTTAATTTGATTTGACAATATATTTCGAAAACTGTGTTTCATTTTCAAGTCTAAGAAAGAAGAAAAAATATGTAAAAATATATAGAAATCTATATAATATTTGTTGTAACAAACACATCATATCAAACATACATCTTACCCTTACAATTTCAAAACATAACTGAAAAAAAAAAATTCTATTTCAAGCCAAATCAATCACAAGCGCCTTGCTCTTGTATTCGTTTTTAGTGTTTAACAACGGTTTAATTTCTTTTATCTTGATAGCCTCTAGGGTCATTAACTCAACCTCTACGGAACGCATAGATGAATCAACAATGGAAACGTCATCTATTGTTAGAGTTTTATTGCATCTAATAAAATGTGATCCCACGGGACTTAAAACATAGCGATGTTCTTTGAAACGACTTAGTAAATGTCGCATCGTCTGACCGACATAGCTCGCGTTACAGCGAGGACAACAAATTTGGTAAACTACGAAGCTTCTCATCTCTTTCTCAATAGTGGGCTTTAAGGGCAATAAACATGATCTCAGTTTTCTCGTTGTAAACACAATGCTGCAGGGCGCGTTACATTTTCGTAGAGCATTCGAAAACTTTTCACTTATTTTGCCTCGATACTCAACGTAAACTTTCATCTTTTCAACGCGGTCGACTTCATCTTCAGACTCCTTTTCCTCTGGATGATCTATTTTCCTGATTGTTTTTTGGATCAAAGGTTCAAAAAACGATTTTGGATACTGGTTCTTAATCAACAAAACTAGCGCTCTCTGTAGCGAAGTTAAAAAGTCTTCTCTTGTGCTACAAGAACGGTAAATACGATGCACTAAACCAATAACATTAGAGCGCTTGTACCTCATAGGAGATAAGGCATAATAGTTCATCATTAGTCCAGTATCAGTTGGTTTATTGTACCAAGTTGACGTTAAGCAGCAATTTGAACGGGTTATCTTCATGTCAAGAATTCTTTTTCCTCCTCAAGAGTAAATTTCAGTTCATTTTTGATGCCATTGATCTCGACTAACTTTGATTGGATATTCTATTTCTTTATCTCGCGTAAAATATCATCCATATCTTCTCAAATACCCGGTAGGATTTTCCTCGATTTGCAACAAGTAGTACAAAAAGTAAGGATTGAATTTTGATGGAGATGAAGTTCTGTTTTTATGACAGGGAATAATATTTTGAGATAATCAACTAACTTGAAATTGCAACACAGTGTTTCATGCTATCCAATCGTTGTCTTCTGATTACATGATTTTGCTTGAATTTCTTTTCAGCTGCCGTTTCTGAAGTGTTCAAAGACTCGGACGAGAAACATAAACGTCTTTCCATCGGCGACCACATCAAAGGAGCCCCTGACAAAAAAGGTGGAAGCGGTCGGCAGAAGAAGAACTAATTATTTATTTCTAATTTTCTTTATTCTTAAGTTGATGATTGATACGATTGTCAAGTTCACTTTTGTGTCACACGCTCTTTTATACCAGAACTGCCTAGCACCTATCACTATTTAGGATTTGGCAAACTAAATTGAAATTATTACTAAGGGGCATCAAGGGGGATTGTTAGTACTATCATTCCCTCCGATTATTTTTCTATCCCTATTTTACTCGATAACTACCTCTCAAAAATCTTTTGTTGATGTTGAAAAATGAGGGTTCTTTCTTAAGAATATCCTTGGGGATAGTTGGGTATAAATTCGATCAAAACATCAGGAATATCCATATTATAAAGTTGAATTACATGGTTCTTATAAAAAGCGTATGCTTGTTTCTATGAGAAAGCCAAGTTAAAGTTCGTTCGTTCGTTGGATATATATATTTTTGTGAAATTCTTGCCATTCTTTTATAATATTTTTCCACATAAAATAAGTGTGTATATTTCAAATTTCCATGTTGTATAAACTTTTGAATATGTAATATATGGAATACAATATCATATGTAAGATATGTAAGATATGTAAAATATTATTTATTCTCTTCGCGAATTTCAAATTGAAAGTTCTTGATTATTTCTTTTGGCTGCACATTGAAAAACCAGTAAATTGTCCTGTTAATCAGATAATTTTGTAAAAAAGTCAAACAAATATAACTATGATTTTTTATGAGCAATAATAATTGAACTAAAGTGTGGATGAAGGAAATTTATACATACATAGTATGGAAAAAACGTATCTCCAACGTTTTTAATACGTATTTTTGAAAACGTTTTAATCTACGTTCATATTACGTTCTATGAACGTTGGAAAAAAACGTTTTAAAAAGCGACAAATACGACCAAATAGAAACGTATTTTCGACGTTTTGAAAAACGTATGGAAATACCCTGATTCATCGACCAAATGGACCGGATGTTTAACAGTAAGATATAAACACTGTAAAGGTGGATTGCGCTGCCCAAATCTTGTGCTTATCTCGAAAAATTTCAAACACAAAACAAAGTACGTTTTGACAATGACAATTCTTGCTCGATTTGTGGAGCGATTGGTGAGGAATTCACTTGTCCTGCCACCAAATACACTGCTTTCGAGGCTAAGACACGGGCAGCAATCTTTCATCGGGGTATACACACATGTTCTGCTATTGTAGTTTCTGAAAGACCAGAGACTGCTGTAAGAGAAGCGCTATCAATCGACCCAAAAGCCAAACCATCCGCTATCAGCACTTAGGAATAGAAAGTCGTGGGATGAAGTGGATAAAACTGTCAAGCGATTTTGTGATAAAAATACAATATCTAATGAAAAGATAAAACAAACGAAAAAGTTTCGAGCCTGTGCCAAAGATTCCTACGAGCACGCGAGGGAGTATAAAACGTACACTGATGAGAAAGACAGACTTCTGATCTATGAAATAAATGAAGAAGAACAATACGTTTTTAAGAGCTCGACCAACAAAATGAAAGTAGCAAATGAAATGACAAAAGAGGGTGACATGCTAGAAGATGAGTACTGTTTCTTTGATGGCAAAGAAAAACGAACCAAAAACTTTACCACCCTTACGGCAAGCACGTACCATCCACTCTTACAAAGACAACTACCACTTGCAACGATGGAGTGCAAGAGCGAAGAAAAGAAAACGTGGGTCGCTTCTGGTCCACATTCAACAAAGCGGACAACAAATTCAATCCAATAGGGTTTGTCTCCGACATGGCTACAGCAAACTTTACGGGGCTTCAGATCACTTATGGTGAGGAAATTCAACAAAAGGTCAAAGAGTGTGAATTCTATTATGAACAATCTTTGAACAAACGAAAAGCTAAAATTGAACAAGAAAAACAAGGCACTTTCATGGTAAGTGTTCTTCATTTCTCGCAAGTAAGGTGGTCATATGTTTTCAAATGGGAATATGGTTTGAATTATTTGATGAGATTTTCAGTCTTGCTAAAGAAGACTTCGTTCCTCGAGGCAAAAGTTTTAGCTGAAAGGTCTTTTTTTACGACATTAATGTGTGACTGGAGCAATGGATATTTTCATTTTGTTGAAACCTTTTTCCGAGCTTTTTCAGACAAAAATTTCCTTCCTTTCATGCCTATTACTTCTCTAAATGAAATTAACCCTATTAAAGGGGCAATCCGCCACCACATAACACGGTTTGTTATTGTTTTTCTAAAACTCGATTACTTTTAGGGTGCACAGGGGAATTTCCAGTTGAGGCGGAGTGATCGAGATAATAATATCACGTGACTTTTGACGGGAAAAAAATCAAAACAAACTTATGAGAACTGATGAAGGCACAAAAAATTATCTTCCTTTCTCAGAAAAAAGCTATCATTTTGTTTCAGCTGAAATATATAAGATTTTTATAATTACTCCTAGTTATCTCAAATTATCTAAATCTCCCTTGGCAGTAGCAACTCAATATGATTTGATTTATAGGTAAAAGAGAAATGGTTTGAAAAACAAAGAGCACAGGATAATTTTTATAAGTAGATGTAAAGATGTTATTTTTTATTGAAACATGAAAATTTTAGAATTTTTAGTCCAAAAAAGGTTCCTCAAAGCTTTGTAATAATAGCACCAAAAACAAAGGCTCCTATGTCTTCTCTTTAAAATTATATAAAGTTAAGGAAAGAAAATACTTATAAATCTCTTTGACAGGCTTTGACGAAACATGGAAACCTCGAAACAATGCTTTCGTGGACAACCTATCAAATAAACACTACTGAAATTCTATGAAATAAACACGAATTAATTGATAAAAAATGAAATTGAAATAACCGTAATTGGAGCACTAAAAGATAACACTACAACAACCCAAACAAGAAATGACATCGCCGTTAAAACATTCAAAAATATACTCCAAGCCAAGATTCAATATGTTTATTAAATACACGCTCACGGTATCTCTAGTCAGGGAAAATAATCACACATTCAAAAGTGTCTTTAGTCAGGAAAACAACCAAAACAATCACACAAGTTTCAAAAGTTTAGAATATCCACAAAACCTCTGACCTCATGAATGTAAGAACCAAGCATTAAAGACTTTGTTTTGGGGTCACTCGGTAAACAAATCTCATATAACTTGTTCCAGAGATATTGTCCATATAAGAGTTTGTATTTCAAAGCAAAAATATTTCTCGTACTGCCCATTTTTCTCATCAATTCTTCAACTTGAACCAGTTTCACATCTCAATAGAATGGGCCATTCCAGAAAAAAAACATTACCCCCTTATGGATTACATCAATTTTTGAATTAAATTTTGGCACGGAATTGCAGGCAAACTTTTAAGAGAAAGTATCGGAATTCCATGAATTTTACTTAATTTTGCATTAAAGTATTGGAATTCCATGATTTTTTTAGGTTACAGTAACAGAATTCCACGGTTTTGATAGGTATTTTGTAAATTTGTTACAGAAATTCCGGACTTTCTTGAAAGCAATTTGCTACGGAAATTCCATGTCGTCCATTGGGGGGTAACGAATAAAAACTGGAATGGCCCAATATTAATACCATTTTGCCAACCATTTAATGTCCAAAGTTATGGGGATGTAGCGTTTTCTTCGTGTCAAGCAAATGTCTCTGAAATCTTTAAGTTGGTTGGTTTGGTATTCGGAAGAGGTAATCCATGGATATCTTTGTAATCAATGATGAAAAACTCTTGAAATTACTGATGATTACAGTTGAAGTGTTAGCCTCACATTTCATGTAATTATTGGTCGCCAATTAGATGAAAATTGTATGTTTTTTGTTCGTCAAAAAAGAGTCATAACTTTTAAAACGCCAAGAGTGAATTTTCGTCCATCTTGTATTTCTATATTATCATAGCTAGGATACCATTTTGTATTACGGGATATCATATATTAGTATGTTAGACCACGGAAAGAACAACATTAGCACTCAACTTGTACACGAGTGACTGTCTTAGTTTATTCATCTTATACATGGTGTCAGAAGTTGTAAAAGACTCACGCTGGTAAGCCAATACAAGTCAAATTTTGTTCTACGAACACTGTTCAACGTTCCGTATCGCTCTTGGTCAATCAAAACAATATTTTACAAACATTCAACATCCCATTTTTTCTCTCTATATACCTTCAACAAACCTTCTTCGATACACAAACGTATCTCTTACAGCGAGTGGTTTATCGAACTCACGTTACGTATAAATAACAATCACATTACGTATCTCACATTTATTAACTCGACAAATCGCAGGTGAACATCTTATACCTTCGATATTTGCACCACATTTACGAACATAGAACACTTTGATCATAACAATCCGTGGTCAAACCGCCATTATGTACCAAGACGAATCTTCCGACGCAACCACCGCCCCAACGCAACCGCCATCGGGCGACCAACTATTACTTATAGCAAACATGCAGCAACAACACATGGCCATGCAACAACAAATGGCCGCCCTCATTTCCCAGTTAACGCCATCCGCAACAAACTCGCCGAACCGCCCAGGCCGCGCCAAGCTCGAACGCCCTACAATCGGGGCGGACTGCACCGACAACCGCTGGATAATTTTCTGTGATGCTTGGTCCCGCTACAAGGAGATGGCATCGCTAACGTCCGCTACCGAAATACGAAATGAGCTTCGAAATTGTTCTCCAAAAATCAACGAGATGCTTTTCAACTTTGTCGGACCAGACACTTTGAATACCTGTTCTGAGAAAGACCTAATGGACTTTATAAAATCTGTCGCGGTGAAAACCATACATCCTGAGGTGTATCGTCAGCAGTTCTTCACGCTTCGCCAAACAGACTGTGAGAGTATTACTAACTTTATCTCTCGACTAAAGGCCCAGACTATGTTATGTGCATTCACCACCAAAGGGTCATGTAACCAAAACACTTGCACGGCATCCTTCGCAGAGGACATGGTGAAATCTCAACTCATCTAAAAGATCGCAATGCTCACCTACGCCAGAGAAAATCCCCTTCCCAGCGACAGAGGATTAAAGAAAGATGGCGCCCCTCGAAGAACTGTAGACCTCCAAAAATTAAACAAGGTCACACATCGCAAAACCCATCACACACCCTCACTGTTCAATATTGTTAGTGGTATACCGTCGGAAAAGAAAAAGACAGTACTAGACGCATGGAACGGTTACCATAGTGTGCCACTGTCGCCAGAAGCTCGAAACGCAACCACCTTTATTACTGAATGGGGTCGATATCGCTATTTGCGAGCCCCGCAAGGTTTCCATGCATCGAGCGACGGCCAAGCGATTCGACGACATTACAACTGGTTTTCCTCGGGTGGCACGATGTATAGACGATTCGTTGCTCTGGGATGATGATATATCCAAGTCATTCTGGCACACAATCTCGTACATTGAACTATGTAGTCGAAACGGTGTAGTATTCAACCCAAAGAAGTTCCATTTCTGCAAGGATACTGTAGAATACGCCGGATTCGACATAACAACCGTTGGATTTAAACCGGCGGGAAGACTCATCGACAACATAAAGAACTTTCTCAGTTTTTTTAAGTGCGTGTTGTCACGCCTCAGTAACTTTTTACTTTGCAAGAAGACGTTTCTCGATTTTGTATATTGGAAGTTCTCTTTTTGTTTACTAGAGATGTTTACTACTAAATTTGTTAAACAAGTCTTTTGTATTAAATTCAATTAGTGCTGCATACTGTAAAGAGAAAATCACAAAACGTATTTTCAAACATGGAAAGAGAGATTATATGAAATGACCACTCAAAAAGGTGGTACATTGGCTCTCCGGCAGTCTAATTTTTAGAGTTTCCAAATTTTCTTTATAGATTATGATAGCTAAAAGATTGATCTTTTTGGAACCATCGAGCCATATAAAAAAAGAAAAATTCAAGGAACAATAAATTACATTTGAAGGGAGAAATATCGCACATTTGTGTCCTTTAACCCGTCATATCTTCCTGGAATCTAATATTTCTTAATTTGGCTCGATGGATTTAAGATCGGGACCACTTAGAGTGCTGTGCTCGAAATTTCAATACAACTTGACTATTTTTAGATAGCCGGAAGGAGCTATATATTGAAAAAGCACCCATTTTCTTGGATTTTTGTCATTAATCATGCCAATTTAATGAACTAATGATTTTTTTTATTAATAATTTTTATCTTTAATCTTTCTAACCAAAAAAATTTTTCATTGAAATTATAACTAGAAGGAAATTTATACTCGTTTGAACTAAGATGATAAAACGCCATTCTGAAGAAGATGAAAAAGCACTTAAAGCAACTGAGTTTCATCACCCACTAGCATAACCGGGGTGAGGTCATGGTTTGGCTTAGTTAACCAAGTCGCGTATGCTTTCGCCCAAGCCCCTACTATGACACCCTTTCGAGAACTTTTAAATAAACGAGGCAGATTCTATTGGGACGATACCCTAGACTCTATTTTCCAGGAGTCCAAACGCAAAATAATTGATTCTATCGAGGAGGGTGTTCGGACATTCGAAGTTAACCGTCCCACATGGCTCGCAACGGACTGGAGCAAAACCGCTGTTGGATTCACCCTTGCTCAAAAACATTGCGACTGTATCGAGATAGACAATCTCTTTTGTGGTGAAAACCATTGGCGGACAAACTACGTTGGATCACGTTTTACTAAAGATTCAGAATCTCGTTATGCACCCATTGAAGGCGAGGCATTAGCTTTATGGTTTGGCCTTACCAATTGTCGTATGTTTGTTCTTGGCTGCCCGAAATTGATAGTCACAGTCGACCACAAGCCAAGTCCCCATTTTCAATGGTCGTGAACTTGATAGAATTGAAAATCCGAGAGTTCAAGCATTCCGCGAACGTACGTTGCCGTTCAAATTCAAGACGATAGCTATTCCAGGTGAAAAGAAATGTGGTTCGAACACACTATCCAGAATTCCAAGAGTAACCTTATCGCCTATCAATGAAACGAACGACCATGATGATATCGAGTTTTCAATATACGGTGTGCTAGAGGAAATGGAAAACAACGAAAATTTTCAATTGAAGAGAATTCGTCAACACGCCACCAACGACGACGAATACAAAGAACTTTTAGACCTTCTTACAAACAGTGGTTTTACAGCCAACCGAAAAGACACCCCAGAAAACTTATTGACTTTCTGGCCAATGCGAGATGAGCTTTACGTAATCAAGGACATCATCTTCGCAGCAGGACGACCACTAATACCCAAGAGTTTGAGGAACCAAATGCTCGAGGAATTACACATTGGGCATCAGGGTATAAACTCAATGAAAGCAAATGCACGGCAACGATTTTTTTGGCCGGGCATGCACAAACAGATCATCCAAATCAGACAAAACTGTCAGCGGTGTAATGAAATTGCGCCATCCCAACCGAAGGAGAAACCGATCGAAGGCCCGCACCCTGAGTACCCTTTTCAGATTTTGAGACATATCTAAAGACGTGGGGAATTCGTCACCGAATTTCATCGGCATATTTCCCACAAAGTAATGGAGCGCTGTCAAAGCCATGAAGCGTATTTTAACAACAAACCTTTCACCGAGTCCCAGTGGGCACGAGCTGTTTTTGGGACGTCGGTTATAAATCGAATTCAGATCATCGGCCCGACGTCACGTTAAAGATGTTATTGAGACGTCGAAATTAAATCATTTACACATCGGGGATGGGACGTCGTTTCATGTGACGTCTTACGAGACGACATGGAAGTACGACGTCTCGAATAGCGACGTCTCACGAGACGTTACGAAAGTATGACGTCTCGAAAAGCGACACCTTTGAGACGTATCTGGGAACTTATTATAAAAATCCAAACCAGACATTTTAAATAGTAGAAAAGTATTGACAGTCGAAATATAAATAAGAGTTGACCATGAAAACTCACCAAAGCATTATGTAGCTAGTTCTTTCAAAGGGCCTACCACTCATGAATAACTTTAAACTCATTGAATTAGTAAGACTGTTCAATTTAATTATTCTAGATCAGCATCATAATGTATTCTTGTTCTGCTTAAAATGTAAAATAGGAGCTGATATTTAAATAAAAAAATACAAAGTGTTTGCCCTCATAAATAATCCATTGCATTAACCAAAGTTGGTTATGCATTAACCAAAGTTGGTTAATAAAAATGAAAAAAATAGGTAAACTGATTGTAAAGATTTTCCCTAAATATTTTGTTTATGATAAAAAATAAAATAGTAAAAACTAATAAAAAGTTCCATTACAGAAGAAAACCTCTATGTAAAATGCTAATCTGGTACATGAAGATAAAATGATTTAAAACGGAGGTCCAGGAATATAATGTTAAAGTAGAAAACCCCCAAATGTACGGTACTTGTTTAGGTCATCAAATGAAAAAAGATCCTCATAAATCATTTTATATGGGATATAATTAATATTAAGGAGTAGTTGTATAGTGGTTATCGTGCTTGACTTCTGTCCAGGAGGCTCGAGTTCGATACCCACAGTGGCACTACGATTCACTTGGCAAGTGAATGCTCCTTCGCCTGGGTCAACCCATGCCATGTGAGGGGAATTGGGTACCATAACTCTGATACAAGAGTATGGGTAGATATTCCAGACATTGTGGTGTGCTGAGACACTTAGGAGGCTCTATACCTGCGGGAACATCCGTTCTCCCGTGTAGTTCGAGTGTCATAGTATACACCATGGCTCGGCAGCTCGCATCTGCAGGGTTGCAATGTCTGCTTGCGCTGTGATTCCTACTCCATCGTGGGTAGGACCCATTCCGATGCATCGGAGGGCATATCTATCTATCTATCTATAATTAATATGTGATTACATATGTTAATAAAAAGCCATTCAAAAAGATTGATGTTTTGAAGTTTCTCTATACTTTTCTTTTACATTTTATATCATTAAAACATTTTCCATCTCCTTTTTTGACGGACACACTGTAATAATCCAGGCTACTACCCCTGGGGACCGACAAGGTTGCGAAAAAACTAACCCTGAATGGGACTGAAATTCCAAAGTTTACTCAAAATAATTTGCTGCACTTTTCAAAGTTGTTCATAAAAAGCACCCTTTTAGGCTTTTAGGGATTGATCTAATTTGATGTATTTGTAATCTACCTGGGACTGTGAAGGAAGGTAACCTGACCAGTGAAACATCCCCTGTCATACCCCTTTTTACGAAGTACACCTCCCCAAGTACATAAATGTATCAGTACTACTCTAAACTCAAAACAATCAATGCTGATTCTATGCTCAGTCTTTGTGAAGGCTCTGGCACCTTCATGTGCCTACCTAGTTCAATGAGGGGCTTGTACGGTAGAGTAGCTGCCACGTGTTTGAACATATAACCGATGGAATAAATGTCTGTAAGTTTTGTTTGTTTTGAATTTGTTTTGTTGCGCAATTCATGTGCCAGATGTCTGTGGTATAGGTTATAAGTCACTTGGTCTGCCTTCTTGATATTATATGTCACTGGACATTTTATCATTGTTGCTTTGCCAAAATCAATAAGAACAACACGTTCCTTGCATACTACAATATTGTCAGCCTTTATATCATTATGCAAAATACCTTTCAAGTGGAGAAATTGAACACCTTCAAGAATTAAGGAGAAAATATGTCTTATATTTTTGTGATTTAACAACCGTGAAGATGCCATCTTTGCCAAGGTTGGATAAGGGGAATACATATATACATTAACTTGGCCTAAAAACTCCATAAGGATCCATTTATTTGATGGTTCCTTAGGTTTGTCGATATCATCCAATAACCCATAACAAAAGGGAAAATATTGACTTCCAGATAACGTAAGAAGAGTAACAACCTCAGCCAGAAGACTTTTGCTTGATGTCTTTTCATCCAACACTTTGGCTGCAATTGTGCAGTTCAAAGTTTTTATTTGCCCAAGCTTCACAGACCGAAAAACTCCAGATCCAACATTGTAATCAATGAAGTCACTATTGGAATGCCTTCCAGTTTGCGTATTATGAAATCCCTAGAGTTCGTAGTATTTATATGGCTCTTAACATTTGTTGCAATGACTGTTTTTGTGCGGACAGAGGATAAGTTTGGCAGTGTTTTGTGGCAAAATTTCATTGATCTCTCCTGCAATTTTGTGATAGTATCATTTTTTTGCCAAGGTCCAATTTCGGTTTGAATTTTGCTTTGCTGACTTTTTGTCTGACCTTGGTTTTGGCATTCTGTTTCTTTCTGCCAGCCTCACTTCTTCTGTGTCTCTTCTTTCTGAAAACGAAAAGAAAAATATTTTAATGTTAGGAAATAAGAATTTTTAATATAATAAACAATAAAATATATAAATATGTAAATTCTAAGAAGAATTCTGTCCAACTATATTCAATCAGGAATTTTAGTGGCATAAGCAAATTTTCTCTTTATTAGGACGCACCAGACATCTAAAAGTCTGGTGTGTGACAAGATGTCTGGTGTGATTGTACAGCCGAGAACAGAGCAGTATTTTAACTTCTAAGATAAGATCTCTCAGCATTTAACAATCACAAATTAGATGAAATCTCTGCAACTGAGACGTCAGGCTTCAAATATATTGTAGTATTAATGGTGGTACTTGTGGGGTAAATGAGAGAAAGGGACGCCTATACACTGGACACAGAAAATGTCCGGTGCCAAATGTCCGGTGCCAAATGTCCGGTGTCAAGATCGAATACTTTGAACACCGGACAATAATGAAGGGGTCATAGCATAGAAATGGTTGTCAAAATGCTCTGAATGGGCCTGCCAAAGTTAAAAAAAAACAACTGGAGTGTTTGGCCCTCTGCCCACAAACTTTCTTAATGCACTGACATACATGTTGTGTTCTGCCGTGGTTGAACAACTATCAATAAAGCTATGTATTATGACGACTCAAAAACAGAAATAAGAAAATAAGCATACATTTTTCCCTTTTTACTGTAAGGGGAATTTTGAGGAATATAGAGTTGAAGGAATATATCAATGAAGTATTTTATCCTTTAATTTCGAAATAACCTACCTTTTTTATGTATAATTTTACTTTGAACATTTTGATCTTGATCCTTGATTGAGGCTTCAGAATTTTCCATCATAAATACAAGTAGTTTACTACAGCATCCGCCATTTTTGGTTAGATTCTCGGCGGCGTTGTTACACTTACTAGAGTGAAGAATCAATATTTTTCAGATTAACGTCGCGCGTAAGTGTGTCCGGAAAACCTTAAAGACCACTTTACATCTTGAAAGCAGAACAAAGTATAATAACAATTTTTTTCTACGACCATAATGTAGACAAGCCCTTATAAATCACGGTACCAATCTCCTGGCTGTATCGCTATCAGTCACATGTCCGCCAACAAGAAGAAGCATGTGAGAGGAAATTCCGTGTTTTTTTAATGCTATTTTGTGGTATTTTCATTCTATTTGAACTTAATCTCAACGAACATCATTTAACATACCAAGGGTGCCAACCTTTTTATGGTAAGAACTATTACATAATTTCCCACTTGAATGTTTTCAAATTAAGTGTTCAATATGTTATTATTTTGCAAAATTTTAATAAAACTGGAAAAATATAGCTAATAGCTAATAAAGTTAAATCAGATCAGTACTGTTCAATTCATATCTGGACTACTGTATTAACAACCCCACTTTTGTGCTTTTGAACGAATAAAATATGGGTATTATATGTGTTGAGTTTTGACAAATGTGTGTCCTGACCTGCGTTATCTTAGTTTGCATTAAGGTAACGTGACTTGGATCGATGTATTGCTCTCTTTCTTTGAGAACTGAATGTCTGAACCAAGCAAGTGGTCGGAAACCTTTTCACAATGAGTTAACAGAAAGATCTGGTTTTTCTTTGAATAAAATTTAATGTAATTGAACCCAATCAAACATAAATTAATGCAATCATCCTAGAAGCAATTTAACAACAATAATAACGACGATAATATTCAATTGCGCTAAACAATGGAAGTGCAATTGCAATTATTCGATTGCGTTCAATTTATTTGGCGTTCAAATCGTTTGATTGACACTGTTTGCTTTGGATATGGCAAAATCATTTAAATGTATGCAACTTTTGGTTACACCAAATTTGGGTAATTCAGACTGGAATTAGGCACCATGAGGAGGGTAACATGCATATAAGCTCCAATATACTGACCAACTAGGACCAACAAATGTACTAGTACTACTAGAATTAGTTAAAAATCTTTATTTGCTAAGGATTGTATACAGTCTATAAGGCTCCCGAAGGCTCCTCTTTCGATAGCTGTCTATCGTAAGGTAGGGTAGGGCGCCACTCTTTCTTCCTGGATTGTTCCACTTACCCTCTTGATCCTTCTTTTTAATTGCTGAGCATTAAGCAGAGAGGCATGGAGTACCATTTTGGAAAATATGTCTATATGTCCAAGGCTTGACTACTTGTAAAATTAATAAAAAACAAACAAAAAAAGTAAGATTGAAAAAAAAAGGCTTTAAAAGTGTAATCTGTGAAGAATTTTTTGGCCGATAAGATATAGAGTAGAGAGGGAGGAGTTTGAGCCTTTTTCGTTCTGAAGCTGTTAAAAGAAGTAACATCTTATGTGGACAGTCCCTAAAGTTTTAGAATAATTTTTTTTTTCAGATATTTTGAAATCTTTAATTATTCTGCTGGAGGCCTTCACAAATGAAATGACAACTGCTAATTACGAAGAAAAGTTTTTGAAAACCAGTGATGATGAAAGTGATGACGAAATCTCGAGCAATATGGACCAAAGTGATTATGATTACGATCAAATTGACCAGAACATAGATAATGTATCAGGAAACGAATCTGATATTTCTATTTTGGACGAAGATGAAGCTGCAAGTAGTGCAGATTGTCAAAGCAGTTCAGAGGATGAAATGAATTTTGTTTTCAATGATTAGCCACCTTTTTCTGAGCAGCTGAGAAAATGGGCTGTTAAAAATGATTGCAGACGCGGTGGAGTGACAGAGTTATTGAAAATATTGCGTCTTAATGGTCACGATGATCTACCAAAAGATTCACGTACACTGTTGAAAACCCCTAGGGAGGTTGCTGTAGAAGAAAAATGTGGAGGCAGCTATATCTATCTTGGAATAAAAAGGGGAATTTCGAGATGTTTGGAAGATAATCCAAATTATAATTCACCAACCATCAAATTAATTGTAAATGCTGACGGCATACCTTTGTTCAAATCAACAGGGCTTGACCTTTGGCCTATTCTGGGTATGTTTGTGTATCCCCGTCCATTTGTATTTTCATTATTTACTGGCCAAGGGAAGCCAGATAGCCCAGAGGAGTTTTTAGAGGATTTTTTGAATGAGTACAGGGATTTAAAAGAAAATGTTTTTTTTTACTGAAGACAATAGGCATTTCAGTGTAGTTTTATGGTGTATGACATGTGATGCTCCAGCTCGGCAATTTCTGAAATGTATTATAGGTCATGGAGGATACTTTGCATGCGAGAGATGCACTATCAAAGGACAAAGAGTTGAAAATAGGACTGTATTCCTTTCAACCGACGAACCCAGAAGAACTGATAGAAGTTTTGACAATTTTGAATATGAAGGAGACCACCAACATTTCTCGAGCCCATTGATCGGTTCAGGAATAAAGTGTGTAGAGGATTTTGCTCAGATTTCATGCATCTTGTTTGCCTTGGTGTAATGAAAAGACTTCTTCAGTATTTAAAAGAAGGTCTTCGTACTTGTCGCTTGTCACAAGGTCAGTTGACACGCATTTCTCAGCTATTGCAAAACTATCGAGGAAAAATGCCATCAGAATTTTCAAGACAACCCAGAGGACTTGACCACTTGAGCAGATTTAAAGCAACAGAGTTCAGATCTTTTCTTTTGTATTATGGATGTGTTGTACTAAGAGACATACTTCCACAACCAGCGTACAAACATTTTCTCTCATTAGTCACAGCACTTCGAATTTTGCTTGATGAGAATGATGATCATCGCAATACCATCTAAACTTTGCAAAGGAACTTTTAGATTTTTTTTCTGATAATGCATCTATTTATTACACTGAAACCTTTACTGTCTACAATGTCCACAGCTTAATCCATTTGCCAGATGACACTCGTAGATTTAACGTATGCTTGGATAAAGTTTCTTGTTTTCCATTTGAAAACCACCTTCAAATTTTGAAGAGATAAATACGCAATGCAACGAACCCACTTGTCTCCACTGTTAAGCGAATAGCGGAAATAGAGAGTGCTGGAAAAAAACGTAAAATTGTCTGTCTTGCGGTGGAAACCGGCAATGTTTTGATAAGCTTGCTGAATGATTTTTTGATCAGTGAGAAATGTTGTCAAATAAATGTTGAATAAATGATTTAAATAGATATACTTCTCATGTTTTTTTGTATGGAAGTCAATATCCAGAGGAGGACTATTTTAATAGTTTTTGTAATTCCTAATAAATTGTTAATCAGGTTTCTTAAAGAGAAATTCAAGAGACTGGATAATTAAATTTAAAAAATTGCTTAGGCTGTAAGGATTTTATATCGATTTTATTCGTAGATTCTGTCCCACTATTTTTCCTGACTCACTTCTGTGCATACTCTGTTGTTAAATAGGCTATCAAAATGTCCAACTTTCTATCTGTAAACCTTGCAGAAAGATGATAAGGCTTGTCACATAGTGTATATCTAGTCTTATTGATATTTTCCTTTGCATTGACTTCTGATAGCAAAATTAGATTAAAAACAATGGAACCTATTGGTAAAAATCCATCAGGTAACTTTGCATGTGTTGTGTGTATAGAAAAAAATGGAGATGAATCTCAAATTGTTGTTCCTTTCAATTGGATTGATGAGGAAAATAAACTAGTCTATTGGTCATCAACGATCCACGCAAGACAAGAGTTTGGCCAACATATCCATTGGTTAAAAAGTTAGTCGAAGGAAGTAAGTTGAAATTACTTTTCAACCTTTACACTGTCATAACAAAAAGAGTCTCCGCCTGTCTATGCTGCAAAATTTAAGACTTGTAACAAAATATGAAAACCTTTCCTTTGTTGTCACTTTTCACATCGCATCTTATATCAAAAATTTATATTTATATTTATTGATTTGTTTTTCCATTTTAGGCCACGAACTATGCCAACAATATTGGTTTGAGTACAGCACTTCAAGTGGACAGGATGAATCACCTGTGAAAAGGAAAAATAATCCACAGCAAAAGACAACAACTTGTAAGCAGTGTTTTGATTTCCCCCTCTTAACTACATAAGTATTAAGAAGTATTTAGAATTTCTACTTGATTTATGACTCTTTCTGGTTATTGGTCATAAGAGTATTTTAAGAAATGATTTCATGTTATTTTTTCTCCAGATAAATCCTATCCAGATCCACCTACAAAGAAAGGAAGATCCTTCAGTTCTTGTTCAAAGAAACCAGAATCACCTGTCAAGAGAAAACCATTCACAAACAATATTGACTTACTGATTTTTTTTGTTCAATGCATCATGGTTAATCATTCGGGGAGAATTTCGTTAAGCCGATATCGTCTATTTATCACTTTCCCTTAAAGTTTTCAGGCTTCTAGTCTAAACAAAGAAATAGAAGTAGAGAGAAGGAAAAACAACAAACCGCTGACCACATATTCCCTATTCACTTGCGATTGTTATTTTAGCCGTTTAGAGCTTGTTATGATTTTCTCCTCTTTCTGTGCGATTGTCGGTAGAACGACAATTACCGACAATTTGATGTAAAGAAACCGACGATTTCTTGTAATCTACACAATGCTTTACAGCTTAATTATGCTGAATACTAGAAAGAAATCGACTAGAAAAGATTCTAGAAGGCCTCTTTTACACCATAGAAAGAAAATGGATTCAAAAGCTTTTTTTATTTTGAAAATATCACATTTTTCAAAGTCGACAGTAAAAAAAGACTTGTTTTGTATGTGGTGTTTTGGATTTGAAATATTTCGTTTACTATTTAGAATTGGGAAGGGTGTTTGGTATAGAGTCAAGCAAGAATCGATCTTTCCTTGGAGTTAGCAGTCACCACCCTAAGGCTAAAGCATAAAACTTTTGAAAATATTCAGAGTTATAATTTTTTCGTTCGCGGTTTTGTTTTTCAAATCATAGAAGCTTGCACTTGTAAACATAGACAGACAGATAACATTTTTGTTAAATGTGTTTTTTTGTTGTTGGAATATGAAACAATTTTCTTTCCTTTTTTAGAAATATTGTTAGTTAGAAATAAAAATAAGTGTATAAAAATTCTTTGTCGTGGGTTGTTCTAAAACCATAGGTCATTTGAAAGAGTTGGAAAAATATTGCAGGCTGTGTAAAATCAAAATCAAAAGAGATGCAGCATATCCTAAATTCAAAGCATGTGAAAATTTTAAAGATGTAAGTTATTTTCATTACTTTAAGCAGAACATAAATCTAAACACTATCAGACTATCCTGGTACATCCCCTCGCCTTCCTTTGGACTGCAGGTATAGATTATTGCCACATTCAATCCTCGAAACCAGGCATATTCTTTTACTACCACTGTTTCGAAACATTTACTCGACTAGCCAAATATTGAAAAAAGATCTGTGATAAATAAATCATGCATTACTGTACCATATTTTTTTTTGATTATCAAGATGAGTTTCAGGCCTTGATATATGCATGACATTTTACCATTTTGACCATTTTGCTTTTACATTTCAGGAAATTTTATCTGTGTATGGAATCACGTGCTTCAACGAGGACCAAAACGTATATCCAAAGTTATTGTGCAAAAACTGCTGCTGGAAATTGCCAAGAGATGCCAGAGCAAATAGAACTAAAATTCCACCTGTTTTTCTCCCTTGATTGGAGAACTGAATGATCATAAGATTAGTTATGGAAACAGAAAATACCCTGAAGTCGTGCAGAGCCGTATTGTTGTCAACAGGCACTATCTCAGCAGTTGTGGTTTCTGATAAAAGTAGCATTGAATTTCGTAAGGAAAATTTTAATGTAGTCAAGCACCCAAATTGCTCAATTATGTTTCAATCAGAAAAAGCAATGTGTAAAAATTCTGGATCTTTAGACACAAATTTCAGAGTGTATCAAAAACGTCTCCAAGAGCCTATCAACTTTGAACAAAGAACAAGTGACTCCCAATCCAGAATGACGTGTTTTCGGTGACCCCACATATACCACAATTTATTTCAGTACTTGAATTACTTGATGCTGCCCCTCCTCATTTTCCACCTCAATATGGCGCTCCAGCGTTTTTGGCAAAGATTCAGCAGCAAGGGTTTCTTTTGTACGGTACTCAATTCTCCTTGCCGATCGGGAAACGTCGTCCGGTTCGGAAGCGTATTTATGATCGGACCATACTGCTTTCTAACAGTCAAAATATAGATGGCGGTAAAAATAAACAACTGGTTGCTAATGCTCTTGCTATTTTTCTTTGGTTTTTATGCTTTAATGAGTTGAATTGATTTGATGTTTGTGTGATTGTTACAAGAAATGGTTGATGATGAAGTTTTATTATTATTCTTTCCTCGATTTGATGCTTCGTTTGCTTTGGCATGGGAGATGCAATCTCTTGTATTCTTGAAAAACAGGATATTTTATCAACTTTCACAACAAAATTATCTTAATTTTGGCCGTATATTTACACAAATTCTAACAAGGACGCAATATTTGTGGATAAATCTGATCATGGTAGGTATATTTGAAAAATTAAATACTTGCAACATCAAAAAAGTTTGAACTCACTTTTTAATGATGGTTGTCAGAATGGTAGATGCACCAAATTGTTGGATAAGAACTGGTTAGCTTTGAAGTAAAAATTTAAACCCGGAGTGGAAATTACTGATTAATGATTGAATTTCCCTTGGTATTTTAAAATGCATTTTAAACATGGAAAACTTTTGGTCGTGAATTTGGACATTTTCTTCCACGTGCGTTTAAAATGTGTAAAGCTTTCACTTTTGTTGTAAACTTGACATTTTCTTCCACATGCATTTAAACATTAAAACGTGGAAAACTTTTGGTTGTGAATTTAGACATTTTTTTACGTGCGTATAAAACGTGAAAATGTTTGCTGTTAATTTGGTTGTATTTTCTTCCACGTGAATTTTAAACGTGAAAAACCTTTGGTTGTGAATTTTTGATGTAGCTTAAAGTAGTTTTGAAAGTTTTTTGAGTTTGTAAGTTAATTATGTGTGTCTGCCTGGGTTTACAAAGTTTTGATAGTCTGTCAACAAGGGTTCACTCACAGGCTGTATCAAACAAACTGTACCCAACTTTTTTAGTTGCACTAGACTCTAAAATTTTAGAAACTTTGTATGTTGAGGTAAGAGTGTTTTTTTCTGAAATTTTGAGTCTGGATACCCAGGCTACCTGATCCTTAGTGCTGTAGGCTAATGAAAAAAACTAACGGGCGCAACGGAAGACGGACGGGTCGAATAAACAAACCCGGAAATCTTGAGAAAATGACAACAACACTTCCGTTAGCTATACTTTCACAGCACTTGTCCAAATAATTTAGGAGTTGTGTGATGGTGGAGCGGCGAGTAATGAAACCATATTGCTTGTTGGTTAGAAGCTTTTTGTTAGCTAGATGCTTCAAAGTGTGCTTTCTTATAAATGATTCCATTAACTTACAGACTACTGAAGTCAAACTAACAGGTCTATAATTTATCGCAAGGTTTTGGGCACCCTTGTTTATATAAATTGGAGTCACAGTCTAACATTTTCGGGTGTATATCATCCGGACTGAAGGATTTACTCACGTCAAAGCAATTTTATCTGTTTTCTCATCATATCTTCTGTTATGATGATGTTCTCAACTTGATTCTCCGTTCGTGTAGGAAAGTCGGAAATCGTTCGTGGGGGCTCATTGGTAAAGACGCTGCAAAACTGTTTTTGTAGGATGTTAGCCTTGTCCAGATCGTCGTGTTTTTTGACTAAGTTTAGATCTTACATGTGACCAAAATATCTTTGGCTTTTCCTTGGATTTATTACAAATGTTTTTTTCATAAATCCTGTGGGCCTTTGACATCAAACGATTAACTCTGTTTCTTACAATAGTGTAATTGACACGATGACGAGCTCAACTTAAGCCAGCCCAACCCAAGAAAAAGCAGTGTACATTAAATAGACTGAGTAAATTACTTGCTACTGTTAATTCAAAAGGAGACAAGTCTAAGAACAAATCAAGTGACTTTTAAATCAATAATGATTCAAATCAGGTGGCAAAAGAGAGGGGAAGAAGCTTTCGTGAAAAATGAATATGGAGGTGGGCAAAGGTCCAATTTGGCGACCAAGATGACCCTACTTTCCTTGATTTTTAAGCAAAGGTCAATCATATTATTACCCAAACGGGGAAAACGGGTTTGAAGAAAAGTTAGAAAATGCTGTTTGTAAGATTCTCTCTGCTGGTG